>NW_006791731.1:3398777-3421377 GCF_000442215.2 Lipotes vexillifer
CCGCCCCCCCCCCCAATACCCCCTTCACAGATGTTTATGGACTGTCTACTTTATTCCAGGTACAGGCATACCTCGGAGATACTGTGGGTTCAGTTCCACACAACCACAATAAAGTGGATATTGCAGTAAATCGAGTCATGATTTTTTGTTTCCCAGTGCTTATAAACGTTGTTTACACTATACCGCAGTATATTAAGTGTGCAATAGCATTATGTCGGAAAAAAGCAATGCACATACCTTAATTAAAAATGCTTCATCGCCAAAAAATGCCAAAACAGCTACAGTAGTGACATCAGTTATCACTGATCACAGATCACCATAACAAATATAATCATCAAAAGGTCTGAAATACTGTGAGATTTACTGAAATGTGAGACAGAGACACCAAGTGAGCAAATGCCGTTAGAAAAATGGCGCCGATAGACTTGCTTCACGCAGGGTTGCCACAAACCTTCAATTTGTGAAAAATGCAGTATCTGCGGAGTACAGTAAAACGAGACGTGTCTGTGCTGTACTCCTCCTGGGATTGTCCTGAGTGAAATGAGACGCAGTCCCTGCCCTCAAGGAGCTTCGTGTCCAGTGCAGTGCTGTCCATCAGAACTCTGTGATAGGGCAGCTCCCGTTCTGAGCCGTCCAGTAGGGTGACCATGGGTCACATGTGGCTTTGATCACTTGTGATGTGGATGGTGCATCTAAAGATCTCAAGTATTATTTGATTTTAATTACTTTAAAGGCGCACTGTCTTGCGGCCACTCAGACCACGCAAGTCTAGTGGGAGAGATGGGCAATTTAATAATTGATAAAATAAGTGAAATGAATTTTTTCACAAATAAATGAAAGAGTGCAACTTTGCTAAGTGCTGGGTAGGAGAGGTGCATGATGCTATGACTGTATCACAGGGAGTGGGGGAAGGCTTGTCTTTGGAGGTGATGATGGAGGTAAAATTTACAGAAAGAGCCGGACCTTAGAGGATGAAAGAGGGGGAGGGGTGGGGAAATTAGTTTTTCATGCATGTGTAAGAACTGTGGCAGAAAGCAAGTTCCGGGAACTTAGTTTTTGAAATGTGTGTGTGTGTGTGTGTGTGTGTGAGAGAGAGAGAGAGAGAGAAAGGGGGGGAGGGGGAGGAGGAGAGGGAGAGGGAGAGAGGGAGATTCTAACAGTTATTCCTTAAGAGAGTTTGCCCCATAAGTATCAACAACGAATTTGCTGGAGAGGAAAGGTTCTGGGGGATGATGCTGGCTTGAACTTTTTCTTTAGATAATTCCTAAAATTAGTGTTCTGACCTGAAGCTGTCAGCTCTGTGATTTCTGTGATTTGGCTGACTCTTTAATGAAGAAATAATGACTTTCCCAGTCTTTTAGGGATGTGCAGTGCTTGAGGACAGCTGTGAAGACGGCTCAGACATTCAGACTGTACTTTGAATTTCTTGTTTCTAAAAGAACAAGCATGTGTCATTACTTGGCCTGGGCCCATCGCTCTCCCTTTGTTATCTTGTGGAAAAGGCATCCTATTTCCAGTTTCAAATTGGCAGCACTCTGGTTTTGTTTTCCTGATTTTATCCTAAAATAACATATGCTAATTGAGCTATTTCTGTGGCTTTCTTTGGAGAATTGATGTTCATTTATTTGTGTTTCTCTTTAAGTAGAGAAGGAATACTACATGTAAACAAGATATAAAAGATGTGTAAGATCCATAGTGGAAACGTGAGAGCAGCATTTATCAGCGCTGCTGGGACCTTTCCTGTTGATCAGTGATCAGTCTTTCCCAAGGCTGGGGGCGGGCGGGGGGCAGGGCCAGGGCTTTTGTGTCCACGTCCAGTGCTCCTTTAAGCACAGCAGTTCTGGACAGACAAAGGGAGCACATCTGGGATTTGAACACATGTCCTCACGTCCCTTTTTTTTTTTTTTTTTTTTTCCCGGTCCGCGGGCCTCTCACCACTGTGGCCTCTCCCGTTGGGGAGCACAGGCTCCGGACGCGCAGGCTCAGCGGCCACGGCTCACGGGCCCGGCCGCTCCGCGGCAGGTGGGATCTTCCCAGACCTGGGCGTGAACCCGTGTCCCCTGCATCGGCAGGCGGACTCTCAACCACTGCGCCACCAGGGAAGCCCCCCTCACGTCTCTTTTGTTAAAAAATTTTATGTTGAAGTATAGTTGACTTACAATGTTGTTAGTTTCTGCTGTGCAGCAAAGTGACTCAGTTATCCATACATATACATATATACATATATTTTTCATGTTCTTTTCCATCATGGTTTATCACAGGATATTGATTATAGTTCCCTGTGCTCTACAGTGTGTCCTCAAGTACCTTAATCCTTCACTTCCTTTGAAGATTTCCAAAGAAAAGAAGGTGCCACTTTTGGGCTCCCATTTCAGGGCTCTGTTGCCAGGGGTCCCTGAGATCCTTCCGCCAAGTGTCACCTGCTTTGGTTTCACTTGTTTCTTTTTTTCTTACCCATCTTTAGAGGGGGAGAAACTCGGTAATGTCCTGAAGCTAAGAGGACCGTCAGATGGTTTAAAAGTCCACTGTAGTTGGCTTCCTGTTTGGCCAGTGACTCAAATGGGGTCACTTTTCAGCAAAGGTGATCATCAGTAACAGGCTCCCAAACAAGATCTCCTGTAGCATGTTGAACACCTTGTCTGCTGTGAAAATGTATGGATTTCACACTTAGCCTTGGAGGTGACAGCTGGACGTTACTGTGAGAAAGTGTGCCTTGTACGCACAGCGTCATGGAACTAGACCTTTGTTCTCTTACCTGGGACAGCAGAAGGAGATCCTACTCTCAGATTTTAGGGCTGCAACTTCACAACACTTTGTCTGTGTGATGCTGCCTCGTTCATAGTATAGGCTTCAAGGCAGAATTTCATTCTTCTTTATGACTGAGTAATACTCCATTGTGTATAGGCACCACATCTTCTTTATCCATTTGTCTGTTGATGGGCACTTGGGTTGCTTCCATGTCTTGGCTGTTGTGAGTAGCGCTGCTTAAGAACATCGGGGTGCATGTATCTTTTTGAATTAGTGTTTTCATGTCTTCTGGATATATACCCAGGAGAGTGGAATTGCTGGATCATATGGTAGCTATATTTTTAGGAACCTTGTACTGTTTTCCATAGTGATTGCACCAATTTACACTCCTACCAACAGTGTATGAGGGTTCCTTTTCTTGTTGAGTTCCTTTAGTGGGGATGTGTTGGTGGTAAGTTTGCTCAGCTTTTGTTCTGAAATGTCTTTATGTCACCAGTTATTTCTAAGAATAGGAAGTTCTGCTGTGTACATAATTCTAGATTAGCAGTTAAATTTTCTTAGATACTTTGAAGATGAATTCATACTGTCTAATGGCTTCCATTGCTGTTGAAGTTAGCTGTTGGTGTAATTATTGTTCCTTTGGATACAATCTCCATTTTTCTCCCCCCCACCCAAGTGTTTATATCCTTTAATTAAAAAAAAATTGATACAATTCACAGACCATAAATTCACCCATTTAAAGTGTACAATTTAGTAACTTTTAGTATATTCAGAGTTGTGCAATCAACCAAAGTCAAAACATTTTTATCATCCCCCAAAGAAACCCCAAACCCATTAGGAGCCATTCACCATTCTCCCCTCCCCTGGTAACTAGAAATCTACTTTCTCTCTCTATGGATTTACCTATTCTGAACATTTCATATAAATGGAATCATACAGTCTGTGGCCTTTTGTGTCTGGCTTCTTCCGCTTAGCATGATGTTTCAGGGGTCATCGATGTTGCAGCCTGTGTCAGCCCCTCATTCCTTTTTGAGGATGAGTAATATTCTGTTGTATAGACAGACTGCTTTTGTTTATCGGTTCGTCAGTAGATGGATCTTTGAATTGTTTCCATTCTGGCTGCTATGATTAATGCTGTTATGAGCATCTGTGTACACGTTTTTGTGTGGACATGTCCCTGTATGGTTTTTTTTTTTTTTAGAACTTTTGAATTTTATTTATTTTTTTATACAGCAGGTTCTTATTAGTTATCTATTTTATACATATTAGTGTATATATATCAATCCCTTGTATGTTTTCAAAAAGACCTTTTTCTTATTTTTCGGTATTCTGCAGGTTTACTGTGTCATTTCTAGGTTTGCGTTTCCTTTTATTGGTCCCGTTGAGCTATTTTGTGCTTTTTGAATTTGAGGATTCACATTTTTCCATTATGAAAAATGTTCAGTCTGTCTCCAGATACCAACTTTCCCCAGTTTACTCTCACCTGCTTCCCTAACTCCTGTTCACCTGTGTAGCTTCTCACTCTTCCAGGCCTCTAATGTTCTTTCACATTCCTCATCTTTCTCCATGTGCCACATTCTAGATAATTTCCACTCCTCTTTTTTCCAATTCACTAACTTTTTCTTTTTCCCTGATTTTCAGTTTGGCTCTTTAAAGAGTGTTTAAATTATCCAATTTGTTTTTTACTTCAAGAGGTGATATTTTGGCAGTTCCCTGGCAGTCCAGTGGTTAGCACTCAGCTCTTTCACTGCCGTGGCCCAGGTTCAGTCCCTGGTCGGGGAACTAAGATCCCCCAAGCCATGTGATGCTGCCAAACAAAACAAAAAACAACCAAAAAACCCCCAAAGAGGTGATATTTGTTCTTAAATTGCCTGCTCAGTTTTTGATAAGCTCATCTTCCTTATTTATTCCTTTGAATTCCTTTTTATTGTTTGCAAGCATATTAACAACTCATTAATAACTTTCTTGGAAAATCAAATATACACTTAGCATGTGACCCAGCCAACTTATTCCTGGATATTGAACCAGGAGAACTGACAGCATATGTCCATACAATGACTTGTACATAGATGTTCAGAGCAGCTTTATTTTTGCAATAACCAGAAACAACCTACGTGTCCATCAGTAGGTGAGTGGAAAAACAAATTGTGTTATATCCACTCACTGGAATACTATTGAGCGATAGAAAGGAGTGAACTATTGATACGCACAATAACTCAGGATGATTCCGAGATAAGTACGCTGAGTGAAAGAAGCCTGACAGAGAAGCGTAGATTAATGTACAATATGTATAATGTACAATGTGTTAACTTCTGGAAAACGCACCCTCATGTCTGGTGCCAGCAGTGGGTGTCTGGCCAGGAGGGTGGCGGTGAGGATGTGCGAGGGTGCACGGGGAACCTGGCAGTAGGTGGATATGTTCACCGTCTCAATTGTGTTGCTTGTTTTAGGAATGTCAGAACTCCTCCAGTTGTACAGTTGAAACATCTGCAGGTTATGATATGCTAATTGTGTCTCTGTAACGATGTTAAAGTGAGAAGCCCTGGTTCTGGGTGAGGGTGCCCGGAATGAGAATGCGTGGAGGAGGGAGAGGCTGCAGACATCCCGGGAGGCCGTTCGTGGGGCGAGAGCGGTGAGGCACAGATCGGGCCCCGCAGGAGGGGTGCTGCTTCCCCCTACTTTAGCAGGAGGGAAGGCCAGGGGGATGGAGGCAGGGCTGTTTCCGTTTGAATGGTATGTGAAGGCCACTGTTTCTACATGAAGTATTTTTTCTTCCTAAGCATATCCCAAAGTTTCTGAATGAATAAACATACCACTTTCTCTGTGGAAACTGGGGATGGATATTGTCTAATTTCTGAGCCAAATGCTTCTACTTCTTTGGTTTTCTTGAGCATATGTTATGATAACCAGATGGGCTCTTTGGCACCCGCGGACTTTATGAATAATTGAAAAAGCATCTTCAAAATATATTCTACCTGGAACACCATACAAACTCCCACTGGGGCCTATTATTCCAGTTTGGTTTATTTCATGTACGTGTGTCACCAGTGAGAAAAGTGTGTATTCAGCCTTCAGCACTTGTGTCTCTTTTGAAGGTGCACAAAAATGGACACACTTCTGGAGTGACCCCCTCACCGGAGACAGATGCTAAGCCATTGTGAGGGGCCTCGTGGTAGGTTTCGTGGGATGGTGCACTGCAGAGCAGCCTGGCTGGGGAGGTTTCATAAGCTCACGTCAGGGCTGGAGCATGTTGTTTGTGCCAGCTTTGCTGGGTCATCACAAATCCGACAGTGCTGACTTCTAGTTCTGGCTGTGCCTCTGATGAACTACTGCGTTACTTACCTTCTCGGGACCTCGGCTTCCTCACCTATAGAACTGATAAAATCGTGCCCGCCTGGCAGGGCGTGACGAGCAGCTACATGACGTGTCCTAAGCGCCCAGTGCTGTGCTGAGCCCGCAGTGAACACGCAGCCTCCAGCCCTTCTTAGTTGCAGTATTTTTATTGCGACTGTGCTTTTTCTTCCCACGACACACATCCCACTTTCAGCTGTCATTTCTACCAGTTGTCACTGTGGCTGTGATGAAGCTGACTTCGAGAGACACGTACTATTTTAGCATATAAAATTGTATTTCTGAATTGCCCACAGAGATGCTCTTAATAGAAAAATTGAGCACTGTAAACAGCAACTGTGAAATTCTCTCTAAAAGCTCACTTTGATTCATGATGATCTACCAGGCTCGTCCCATTCTTAAATACCCTCTGTCCTCCTAAATCCACTCAACTCTGCGGTCTTCCTACGAGGCTGCCTTCGTCTGTTTGTAACTTTTTTGGTCTTGTCTTCCTATTACTTGTCATCCCAATCTGTTCTCTGTTCTATTTGTGGCAGCCTGTGTTGGCAGGAAAATTGGCCGAAATGGTTGAACAGAATTTGCTGCCCTCCAACCGCCCAGCTGGGAGCGGCCCCTTCCCTGCTCGCTCCACTGGCTCCGTCCAGCCTCTTGCCACCCTGTGCGGCGAACTCCTCCTCTCCAGCCCTGTCCTTATGCGGCTTCCGGCCTTCCCAAGGCTGGCTTCTCCCTCCCATCCCTTGTCTCCCATGGGGACAGAGCTGCTGATCTTCTGTCCCCATTTATAATTTATACATAGCTTGTCTTTTCCATTCTCAATTGGATTAGGGGGCAGAATTCTTTAATCTATAAAGAAGCCAGAGAGTAGCTGTTTTAATATATATTTTTTTTCCTGAGCTTGAAGATTACAGGTTTCTGAGGTTTCTTTGAGGCTTTGAAGTCGTTGTCAGAAAAGGAGGCAAATTTCAGATGTAATTTTTAGCCTTTTTGGCTAAGTGCCCACATCCTAGATCCCTCCAGTTCCAAGACACTGCAGATTTGTACTTTTCACTGATTCACTTGAGCTGGTCCCCATTTTAGAGTCAAGAAAACTGAGCTCACAGGGTTGTGTGACTCACTCACTCTTGCAGTGTGGTGGGAGGATGGCTGCAGGAAGGCCCAAACCTGTATCTTGAGAACATATAATTCAAAGGAAGATCCACCCCACCTGCTCCGCCCTTCGTAGATCAAATCTCAGAAAGACTCAACTGAGACCCTTCTGGGGTCTCATGTTCGTCCTG
Source organism: Lipotes vexillifer (assembly GCF_000442215.2). Taxonomy (NCBI): domain Eukaryota; kingdom Metazoa; phylum Chordata; class Mammalia; order Artiodactyla; family Lipotidae; genus Lipotes; species Lipotes vexillifer. The sequence continues at coordinate 3,406,154 of NW_006791731.1, forward strand.
TGGATTAACCACTGTTGATGGGACATTTCCATCTCTCACCACAGCTGGATTAGAGCCACCCCTGATCCCGCCAGGACAACCTGGGGTGGGGCAGGAGCTGTTCCGCAAGGAAGGAGGACAGACCAAGCCGCTGCTCAGGACATTTCCCACTACAGCCCAGAGCCTATGGACCCCTGCAGAAAGGAGGCCTTGAGCACTGTTAGAAGTGTAAAACAGGATCAGTATTTCCAAGGCAGAAAAGGACCTCAGGCCTTTGGGAGCTAGCAGCGTTTGCGTAATATGCTAATGATGGAAACTTTCTCTGGGGAAGAGTGGCATTTAAAATCCTTAGGGCACCTGCCTTAACTCAGCAGGGGTGACCTTGGGGCTCACTGACAGGCTCCACGTGACCTAGTTTCTAGCTGAAGAGTGTGGAGTTTGTGTTTTGCAAATGTCTGTGTTCATAATACTAGTTCCCTCACAGCAGGTACTGTGGTGTAGTGGAGAGGTTTTACAGATTATTCCCATGATGCTGGGAGAATGAGAAAAGGGAGAGAAAAACCCATTCAAATCTCACGGCTTTGGACTGACTTTCGCAAATGGGTCTTTGCCCAGAGACACATGATGAAATTTCAGTTAACCATGAATTGAGTTGATTATTGAATGTGACTTTGGGACGATGGAATTTTCGTTGACCGTGGCGTGTAAACTACCAAATTTGACCCTGTGATTTATTCATTTACTTAACGTTTACTGTGGGTTTATGATTTGCTAGAGCCTGTGCCAGCTACTGTGGGGGGTGTATGAGGGTGACATTGATAAGAATTCTGCCCTCAATGAGTTTATAGTCACGTAAGGAATCTGGGACATGCATATAGGTTGCTATAATAACAATAGCTGTTTTTGCCGAATGTTTGCCAGGTACCAGGTCTTGTGACAAACACTTTATATGCCCTGACCCGTCTGAGTCCCCACCACGGCCCTGCCTCGCAGCCTGTCTTCCTGGATACGGGGCCAGCTGTAGTGATTGCGGGTCTCAGTGTAGACGAGGTGCCCGGACTCGGAGGAAGGAGTATTTCCAGGCAGGGCGGCTGCATGGTGAAGAATTGGGGATATTAGGATCCACAAAGGTGGTTGTCAGAGGTGCACAAAGGTGAGAAGACACAGGACAGAGTAGGGGCGACAGGGAATGTGTTTTGGCAGGAGAATTGCCTGAATCCGGTTGCAGGTACTGACCTGATTCACACAGGTGGGCACCGGTCCCTGGGCGGCCGCTTTATTTCCAGTCTATCCTTCACTTAGTGTGTCGTCCTTTCGGGTCCCACCCAAAGCCTCTAGCTAGGGCTTACCATCCACTTCTTTTAGGGGACACAGAATGTCACTGATTTCCCACCTGAGTGTGAAAGGCTCTGCTCAGATTCTCAGCCTCTTGGTCAGTTCTTCAGGGAGCTGCAGGCACCTCTGGGGAAGTTTAATGCCAGGCCTGTGTCCCTCTATCGCCGCCTTCTGCCGGATCGTGGTCCTGGAGTTCTTCCTGCGTTGTTAGCCCTCCGGTGCCTTGTCTGCGTTCTCGAGTTGTTCTCAGCGGCTGGGTTGGTCTGAGTTGTCTACCTGCTGTTATCAGAAGTAGGAGCTCCTGAAGTGCATTCGGTAACTATTCAGTGTGAGCTGCTCATGGGGCTATTGGGGGTTTGTACTCACCTGCTTGCCTGTTCGATGATGCGTGGGCACCTGGTTTACTTGTAACTGAGTTTTGGTGTTGCTCTCTGCTGCTCGGTTGACTTGCTGTTGGGATTCTGAGGGATGCATAAACTGTCCTCTAGCCACCATCTGGAATTGTATATTGGGTTTGCATTTTCTCTGCTTTATGCAAGTCATTTAAAAATTAGCTTTTGGGACTTCCCTGGTGGTGCAGTAGATAAGAATCTGCCTGCCAGTGCGGGAGATACGGGTTCGAGCCCTGGTCCGGGAAGATCCCACGTGCCGTGGAGCAGCTAAGCCCGTGTGCCACAACTACTGAGCCTGCGCTCTAGAGCCCACGTGCCACAACTACTGAAGCCCGTACGCCTAGAACACATGCTCCGCAACAAGAGAAGCCACCGCGCTGAGAAGCCTGCGCACCGCAATGAAGACTAGCCCCCGCTCGAGGCAACTAGAGAAATCCCACGCGCAGCAACGAAGACCCAACACAGCCAAAAATAAATAAACAAACAAACAAACAAATAAAATTAACTTTTCATGGCGATGTTCCTAACAAATCTTTCTTCATAATTGCTGGGCACCTCCATCTAATTTAGAAGTGGTTCTAGTTGATAATTGAGTCAGTTTCTTTCGGGGTGCAGAAGATACGTACTCACACTGTAGTCAGCAGTTTTTACGGTCTGAAAATGCATTTTTCTTCAACCTCATGCAGCCATTGTGCTGTGCAAAGGGCCCTTGAGTAACAGGAGGCGTCCTGGGAGGGGCGTGACCTGGTTTACATTTCTGTGGATGGAAACGAGCCAGAGCGGCATGTGGTGGTGGTGGTGGGGCAGCCAGGAGGCCTTGTTCTTAGTCCTGGAGGGGCTGATGGCGACCAGACCAGGCTGGTGGCCTTGAAAGCCATTTCTGGAAATACTCTGAGAGCTAACAAGAGTTCCTTTTGGATTGGATGTGGGGTGTGAGATAGAGGACTTAAGCAGCAGTCCTGGATTAGACTGACAGGCGAGATCACCAAGTAAGAAAAAGAACAGGTGTCAGTGAGCGCTCTACAGAGGTTTACATATGGTCCTGTGACACAGTAGTGGCCTCCTGAAATTGGAAGAGGAATGGGCTTTTAGACTAAGTTCAAGTGGCACGGTGAAGCCACCGCGTGAACGGAGGCTGAGGGAGCAGCTTGTACAAAGGCTGGAAGGTAAAGGCGGCTTGGCGCTGTCTGAGCACAGGAAGCTGGGGGCGGGTGCAGGTGACGTGGTGCTGCGCCTGTGCCTCCTGACAGATGGTAGGCACCTGGCGTTTTTCAGAAGTGGTACGTCCTCGACTTTGACCTGTGGTAGGTGTGATTCTACGTTCCCGGGAGAGTCACCGGGCGGTTGTAGTTAACACGAGGTAGAGTCGTGAGCACACACGGGAGCATTACTCCAGATATTAGCGATTTTCGAATAAAATCTCCTACATTAAAAAAAAAAAATCCGGTTAACTTCTCACTTACAATTTTATTCTCATCTTTCAGACAGCATCAGTGTGAGTGGCTTTCCGCTGTACAGCCCCTTCCGCCAGGTCGTGAGGCCCCGGGTGGAGAGCAAGCCCGTGAACCCAGCTGAGGGCAGCCGGCCTGGGGACCTGGGTCACGTGAAGGTGAGTCGGCCCCCACGGGGCAGCCCGCCAGGGGGCTTGGCGCTCTGCGTTTCTGCCGCACCTTTCGGAGGCAAAGTTCTGAGTATTTTTCAGAAAGGAAAGGAAGTGTGTATTTGATAACAGATCTGTGTTTGTGGAAAGCTGGTTTCTCAGTATTTCTCCTCCTGTGTGAGGCTCGGGAAGCAGTTACTCTGAAGCTCGAGCGCCTCGGGTGGTGGTGGACTCTTCATTCCCTGAAGTTTCGGGAATTTGTGGGTTGAATCTAGGACTGTACTGATGAAAGCAGAATGTCGCCTGCTTTTTTCTTGTTCATTTAAAAAAATTTATCTATCGCATCATTATTCTCAGTTCAGGTGTTTATCCCGTAAACTTTTCTTAATCCTTAGGCGACTCCTTCCACTTGTTGGTTTTTTTTTTTTTTTTTTTTTTTTTTTTGCGATATGTGGGCCTCTCACTGTCGTGGCCTTTCCCGTTGCCGGATGTGCAAGCTCAGCGCCCATGGCTCACGGCCCCAGCCGCTCCGCGGCACGCGGGATCCTCCCGGACCGGGGCACGAACCCGTATCCCCTGCATCGGCAGGCGGACTCTCAACCACTGCGCCACCAGGGAGGCCCTCACTTGTTGGTTTTTGAGCACCAGGGCAGCCGGAATGAATATACAAGTGACGAGTGAGTGTTGGTGCACAGGTGCCTTGGGCCTGGAGCCTGAGCAGAGATGAGCTGTCTCCTCAGAGCACGAGGGCAGTCGGGGCAGAGCTCTCGGTGGTCAGCGACTTGTCAGCACCTGGAAAGCTTGGCTGGGACGCGCCTGCCCAGGGAGCGTGTGTAGAGCGAGGGGACGAGAGGTCTCAGCAGCTGTGACTGGGGAGCAGGCAGCAAAGTCGCCAAGAATGACTTAAATAGGCATGTGTTCGGGCCCGGCCTTTTAGGGCACTGCTTACATTCTTGGCGTTTAACAGGGTCACTGACTGATTAGACCCATCAGAAGAGCTTGGCCAAACTGGCTGTGAGTCAGTGGGACAACAAATTGTGAGCCATTGGGGCTGCGCTTGACGAAAACAAGATGACGGTGGAAGCACCTGGGCGCCATCGGCCGTGAGGCGGTGGCGGAGGGAACGCGCCAACCTGGGTTGATACAGGTCGCGTCGGTGGGCTGAAGTGCTGAGGAGCTGGGTTTCGGGGGAGAGTCTTCTCCATTCAGGGCCCTGCGGGAAAGAGGAAGGTGGCGTATCTGGGAGTCTCTGTCACTCAGATACAGAAGCTTGATGGCTGTGCGTCAGAGCTGTAGTGTTGGCCAAGGGCCCTGGGATGTGGAAGGGGGGTCCCACCCAGAGGGAGCAAAGGCGTAGAGGTTCCTCAAGCATAGATGCTGTCGGGGTGATTGTTGGCAGGGAGCCACGGAGGAGAAGCTGGGAAAGGGACGTCCTCCCCGGCCCCGGATGGCACTTCCTTGCCACCTCAGGTGTTCCTCCTCCTGGGTCAGGCCCCTCAGCATCGTTACCTTTGCCTTGTGGCCTCCCCCTCTCCGTCTGCTGTTGGTGGCAGCTGTGGCACGATTTTATTTTTATTTATGTATTTAATTTATTTAGTTTTGGCTGGGTTGGGGCTTCCTTGCTGCGCACGGGCTTTCTCTAGTTGCGGTGAGCGGGGGCTACTCTTTGTCACGGTGCGCCGGCTTCTCACTGTGGTGGCTTCTCTTGTTGCGGAGCACGGGCTCTAGGCGCGTGGGCTCAGTAGTTGTGGCTCGCGGGCTCTAGGCGCGTTGGCTCAGTAGTTGTAGCACGTGGGCTCAGTAGTTGCGGCTCGTGGGCTCTAGAGTGCAGGCTCAGTAGTTGTGGCGCATGGGCTTAGTTGCTCCGTGGCACGTGGGATCTTCCCAGACCAGGCCTTGAACCCGTGTCCCGTGCATTGACAGGTGGATTCTTTACCACTGTGCCACCAGGGAAGCCCACGATTCTCTTTTATCCACATCCACACACACCAGTCTCCTTTTAGAGCTGTCAGGAATGCTGTTGGGTGGGTGTGCTGACCTCGTGGGAGCCTTTGTGCCGAGAGGGAGTCACCCAGTTTGTCTGAGGTCTGTTGGCGAGGGGTGCAGTGAGTCCAAACCTGTGAGATGTCGCAACTCTCCCTGGTCGTCCAGATGCGTCCTCGTAGTTCAGTTGAACTTGTGAGGTTCGGCACGGGAGTGGCGTCTGTGAGCGGCTCTTGTGCTTCTGGTGCTGTCATGTGGGAGCCTCCTGGCACTGCTGAGCCTATTACATCAGCCTTCTCCCCAGAGCAGGATCGGCTTTAATTGGGAATGTGCTAAACCTGTAAACCTCGCCGAGGAATGGTGTAGTCATGGAAACAAGTAATTCAGTGGAAGTGGCTTCTGGGGAGCCCCTCAAGAAGTGGGAAAAGATAACATGTGTTTCTTCGGATTTCCCAGAAAGATTCCTTCCCCCGTTTGGTTCGCGGCATGTCTGTCCACATTTATTCCCGGCTTTTCTGCACACCCTGAAGAATCTTCTAGGATTGAAAACAGATTGTGTGAAGTGGGTGCACATTAGACATAATATTCCTGTAAGTTAGACTCTGCAGTAGGGCCTCTCTGATCCTCGGTTTCTCCATCCGTAAAATGGAGTAATCACGCTCCCTTCATGGGGTTGTTGGGAGGCTTAAATAATAGGAGAGCTGGGCAGGGAGGAGAAACAAAGCAGATCAAATGAAGAACTGGTAATGGACTGGGACTTGATTCCTGTATTTTGAGAGAGAAATGAGACTTGGTGAGTGAGCCCCGCTGGCTGTTACGGGGGAGCAGCCCCGGCTAGGCTGGGCACTGGGTGGCCGACCTGGAGTCTCTCGACCAGTTTCTTGGTGCTGCTGACCCAGCTCCCCAGTGACAGCAAGGCTCGGCTCTGCCTTCTGAGTTAATACCGTGTGCACGAAATGTGGCCGCGTGCCTGGAACGCGGCAGGGCTGCATAGAGAGCCTGCCCGGGAGGGGCTTAGCTCGGGAACCGCCTGTCCTGGGCTGGGGCTGCAGAAATGGGGACGCATGGATGGACGGGAGGCCTCTCGCCTGTTGGCTGTGCTGTGTCCCGCTTGAGGCTCCCTGCAGCTTTGCCTGATGGAGGCATCCAATTTACAGCCTCCAGGGCCAGACTACCCAGAAAGATGGGAGCTGTATGGGACCCTGTCCTACTCGGGCCTGGAGCGTAAAGCACTCAGAGAGGCTGGAGGGCCTGCCCCACAGCCAGAGCTAAATCCAGCCGAGGCCCCCGCCGTGTCCAGCTGCTAAATACACCCCAGTTTCCCTCCATCGACAGCAGTGCTCTGTAGACGCATCACAGCCACTGTTAGCCTGCCGAGAAGCACTTGGAAATCCCAACAAAACCAAAGTTCACCGGGAGGCGGGGCAGCCGGGCCTGCCCTTGGGCTCTGTGCACATGTGGTTCTGGGGAGCTTGCTGGTATGTGCCCACCCTTGTCAACAACACCTTGTCTTTAAAAACATCAGGGAACAGGCCCAATAGCCTCGGCCATCAGGGTAACAGCTCCGTCCACGGGCACCTCCTGTGGGAACCAGTGTCATGCCGGCCGCTTTCCGGATGGTGGGGGTTTGAGCTGAGGCTGTAGGTGCTCCTGCCTCTGCATGTCCTGCCGTCTCCCTGCTGCTCTGACACCTACACAGTCCATCCAGGGGCCTCAACCACTCACTTAGAACACCCGAGCCCCAGTTTGATCACCTGCAAGTTGGGGAGAAAGTCCTTTCTCACAGGTTGTTAGTGAAGATCTATTGAAATAATACTTGGGCAGGTGTTTTATTAAAAACAATACACAAGCTGGGGAGGAGGAACAGAACTGGGGGTTGCCTGAACGGATGAGTTGCAGGGTGTGGTGAAGGCGTCCCCTGGCTACAGAGCAGGCAGGGGCCAGGTCTCGTCTCGTCCAGGCGGTGTTGCCCACCCAGCCTGGACCCTGCCTGCCTGTCCCAGATGCGCCACATGGCTGCCTGAGTCCTGTCGCGTGGCCGTGCCGGGGTTGTCTTCCCTGTCCCGCATGCCTGTTGCGTCAAAATAATAGATGATGACTGTGTCCACTAATACATGCACATATGAAAAAACTCAGAGGAATCTTCAAAATTAAGTAGTCAATCTTAAATCCAACAAGACTTTTCTAAGTAGATGTTCAGATTGTCTGTGAATAGAACGATTTGCTTCTTCCTTCCCAAGCAGGCTAACTTATTCCTTCCCCTGCTTCATTGTACTATAGCCTTGTTCATGATTGTAGAGATAAACCGTTCAGTCTTTCGTTATTAAGTGTGATGGTAGCTGTAGAGTTTTTATACCTGCCCTTTATCATATTAAGGAAGTGCCCTACAACCATTAAAAAAAAAAAGTTATAGCAAATAAGCCAACGAAGGAGGTAGAAGTTGAAGCATAAATAATATTCAGTTAGTCCAAAAGGAGGAATAAAGGGAGGACAAAGGAAACAAAGGAAGATGGGACAGATAGAAGACATAGCAAGATGATGGGTGATAGGCTTAACCGTATCAGTAATCAGATCGAAAGCAAGTAGTCTAAATACTCTAATTGCGGGTAGAGAAGGTCAGATTGGGTAAAAAAAAAAAGCAAGACCCAACTCTAGCTACCTCCAAGTAATGAATTTTAAATATAAAGACAAAAATAGGTTGAAACTAAATGGATGGAGGAAGGTATACCATGCTTACACTAATGAAAAATCTGTGGAGTGGCCTTATGGAGAACAGAGAAAAGTAAACTTCAGAGCAGAGAATATTACCAAGGATAAAAAGGTCTTTTCATAATGGTGAAGGGCTCAATTTCTCAAGAAAATGTAAGCCACAAATATTTATGTACCTAATAAGAGCTTCAAGGTACATGAAGCAAAAACTGATAGAATGGCAAGAAGACATAAATAAATTGAGAGAGTTCCATATCCTGCAGTAATTGTTGGAAAAAGTAGACAGAAATGAGTAGAGATAGTAATGTTCAGATCTTCTCTGTCAATCAATTTGACATAATCAACATTTATAGAACACTCCGCTCAACAACAGTCAGGTACAGAGTACATGTGCTTTTCAGGTGCGCATAGAACAATTACCAAAGTAGACCATATTGGGGCTGTGACGGTTAGATTTTGTGTGTCAACGGGGCTAGGCTGTGGTGCCCAGTTGTTTGGTCAAACACGAGTTTAGATATTGCTGTAAAGTGATTTTGGAGATGTGATTAACATTTACCACCAGTTAAGTTAAGGAGGTTATTCTTCATAATATGGGTAGGCCTCATCCAACCAGCTGAAGGCCTTTGAGCAAAAATTGAGAATTTTGAGGGGAGAAATTTCCAAAATCCCTTTCTTCAAAAATGGAGAAGGAATTCTGCCTCAAGGCTGTGACGTAACTCCTGACTGAGTTTCCAGCCCATCAGCCTGCCCTACGAATCTCAAACTTGCCAGCCACCACAATCACACTGGCCAGTTCCTTAAACTAAATCTCTTTGTACATGTGTGCACACAAATATTGCCAACACACGTGCCCTATTGGTTTGTGGTTCTGTTTCTCTGGAGAGCCCTGACTGATACAGAGGGCCACAAAACAAATCTCAAATTTAAAAGGATTCTCATTTTATAAAGTATATTCTGACAGGAATAAAATTAAATTAGAAACCAATAACAAAAATCTTTGAAAAACCCTCAGACATTTGGAAACAAAATGACACTTATAATTAACGCATGGGTCAAAGAAGAAATAAAAAATTAGAAAGGATTTTGAAATGAGTGAAAATGAAAGCACAATATATCATTTGTGGGATGCCACTAAAGCAGTAGTTTGGGGAAATTTATAATACTTAATGCCTATGTCAGAATAGAAGAATAGCCTTCAATCAATAAACCTCAGCTGCAACTTGAAGAAAGTAGAAAAAAAGGTGGAAGTTAAACCTAGAGTAGAAAAGGAAATGGTACAGACCAGAACAGAAATCAGTGAAACTGGAAACAAAAAAACCCGATACTGACAAACCAAAAGCTTATTCTTTGAGAAAAGTCAGTGAAGTCTACCAACTTCTAGTCAGATGGATCATAGAGAAAAGACATAAATTAAAAATATTAGGAATGGAAAAGGTGGCATCACTACAGGTTCTACACATATTAAATGCATAACGGATATATCGTGAACAACTTTATGCCAATAAATTTGAAAACTGAGGTGAAGTGGACAAATTCCTTTTTTAAAAATTTTTTATTGAAGTCTAGTTGACTTACAATGTTGTGTTAATTTCTGCTGTGCAGCAAAGTGACTGGGTTTTACATACGTATTTTTTCATGTTCTTTTCAGTTATGGTTTATCACAGAATATTGACTGATTCCCTGTGCTCTACAGTAGAACTTTGCTCATCCATCCTATATGTAATGGTTTGCATCTGCTAATCCCACACTCCCGGTCCTTTCTCCCCATCCTCATCCCCTTGGCAACCACAGGTCTGTTCTCTATATCTGTGAGTCTGTTTTTGTTTTGTAGGTATGTTTATTTGTGTCATATTTTAGATTCCACATATAAGTGATATCATGGTATTTGTCTTTCTCTTTCTGACTTACTGAGCTTAACATGATAATCTCTAGGTCCCTCCATGTTGCTGCAAATGGCATTATTTCATTCTTTTTAATGGCGACAAATTCACTGAAAGACTCAAAGTATTAAAGCTTACTCATAGAAGGGAGTAGATAATCTGAATAGCCTTATATCCATTAAGGAAATGGAATTTTTTGTTGAAACCATCCCATAGAGAAAATCCAGGCCCAGGTGGCTTACCCATGCAGCTTACCAAACATAAAGGGAGGAATAATACAAATTTTATGTAAGCTCTTCTTGCAGGAAACTTGAGAAAGAAGGAATACTGCTAATTCGTTCTATGAGGTCAGCATTACCCTGATACCAAAACCAGACAAAGATTATGAAAACAAAAACAAAGACTCCTGAACATAGATAGGAAAACTTTAAGGGAATTTTTTTTTTACCATAATATTGGCTGAGTGGCATTTATCTGAGGAATACAAGGTTGGTTTAACATTAGAAAACCAGCAGATGTAATTCTTCATATCAACAAACTAAAAAAAGAAAATGATATAAGCATCTCAGTAGACGGAGAAAAAAGCCTCTGACAAAGTACAGTATCTATTTCTAATAAAAGCTCAGCAGACTTAGAAATAGAAGGGAACTTCTCAACCTGATGAAGTGGACCCGCTAAACTGCTACAGCCCCCTTTGAACTTAACGGTGAGAAACACGTTGTGCTTTCCCTAAGGGCAGCCACACCGGGCCACGCACCCCGGCTCCCCAGGTGTACCCTCTCACTGTACTCTTCATTGGCGCTGGCTCTTCGCTTTGATTGGAGGTTCTCTCTCAGTTCCTTTGATTCCTGGCATGTTCTCCGGTCCTCCTCCAGGGCCACGCCCTGATGTTACCTTGTCTGCCAAGCTGTCACTGGTGGCCCTGTGCTCATGTCCCCGAGTTCTCCATAGCTGTGAGCTCCTCATGGCCGTGGCCTGGTCCGTGCCTCCTGGCACAGTGCTCGGCCTTTGGGAAATCTTTCTGGACCCAGATATTCCAGAGAGCTAGGTCAAATATTCCCTTTCCACAGGAATTCTCCTTTCTCTAAAGAGGTTCTCTCCATCAGTGAGGCAAAGCAGGGCAGTGGAGTAAGTTTCTTCTCACTCAGAGTAAAGTCTAGTTTTGAGATTCTTCAGAAGCCCAGCAACATTCAGATGACGTCTTATGCCCTGTTAAATATTTTATTTTACTTTAACCTTTACAGTAAAGAACCGTAGGATGTTCATGAAGTTCTTACATGCTTTTACGTTTTAATAATTGTATTTATAAATGGACTGACTGGAAGAATCTGCTAAGAAAACTTAACAGTAAATGTATTTGAGTTAAAAACAGAAAAACCTATGTCATGGAATAGCATATTTTCTTAATCAAGCTGTGTTATTAGGGGAAAATGGTTTCATGAGCCTTTTGGTGCCTCGAGGCAGCATAGTGAAGGTTCTCATTAGCTTGGAGGAGAAAATGTATTAGACCGTTTGTTCAATGATCATTCACACGCTCAAGGATGGCAAGCAGGTGGGCGGCCCAGGCTGGAGACTGTGCTGGCCAGAGAGGCTTGGAACGTGGCAGCAGAGAGATCGAACTTTTTAAACAGTATTTACAGGTTACGTTGCTCATGACTGCAACTTCCCAGCATTTGGGTGGGAGTTACTGAGCAGCTCAGAAAGATTAAGCAACATGCCCAAGGTCAAGCAGTTTCAAAGTGGAAGCTAAAATTCAAACCCAGTTATGGCTAAATCCGAAGCTTGTATTGTTTCCACAGTGTCGTGCTTCCCCTCTATATGTACTTTATAAGTTTCCAAACTTATTATGGAATACGAAACATCCTCTATTGATCCAAGCCGCATTTATAGAGCAGCGAATACAAGCTTTTCGCCTATCTGACCCTCAGTTTTCAATCTGTGAAATGTAGATCATAAGCCTTCCTCCTGGGCTATTGTAAGGAGGAAAGCACCTGCTATTAGCCCTGGTAGATAAGAAAAGCTTACAAAATGGCAAATCCAATTCAGTTCCAAATTATTTCTAATCTGTCCCAGTAATAGTTACAGAGACAGTTTAAACTCTGCAAAGTTTAAAGGCATCAAAAGAATCCTTTAATCTGCTCAGCAATTTCAAAACTTAGTAAGAAATGTAGCAGTCAGAGAAGTGGAGAGTCCACTGCATGTGGAATTCTAAACAGGTATCAGGGAGAGGGGCCAGAAGAATGCTCCTTGAGGTTCCATGACACGGTGAAGGCTTTTGTCCACCATGATGGTCACTGTTTACCTGAACCCCTGTAACATTTCATCCACTCCACCCATTCGACAAGCCCCTGGTGAGTAACTAACTGTTCAGTGCCCAGTTCTGGGAGCTGGGGCTGTAACAGAGAGCAGGACGACGTCCTGGAGCTCACCTTCTGGCAGAGGAGACGAACAGTAAGCACACACATGTCAACTGGTGAGAGGTGCTGTGCGGGAAGGTCAAGGAAGGAAGAGGATGGGGCCTGCTTGCCCCGTCGGCAGAGGCCTTTCTGCAGAGGCACCATGGCCGTCTGAGATGCATGTGCACACACACAGTCTGTGTCAGATGGTTTCCTGTATTGAGGTAGGGCATGACTTAGAACATCACCACAGCTGCCATAGCTATTATATAAGCCAGTTTTTTTTCCCAGCAGAGTGTGAGCTGGTCCAAGCTAAGGATGATACCTTACTAATCTTTGCCTTTTCAGCACTTGGTACCAGGGCAGGCACATCACAGGCTCCCGGTAAGTGTTGAATACTGAACAAGAAAGAAAAGGAAATGGCTTCTAAAGCGTTGCTATGCGCTCTCATTCCTTTCCTGTTAATCATATGCTCCGTTTGATCATAGCAGGACCTTAACACGTTGGTTGGTACACGGTAGCATGCGTCCGAATCACCTGGGGGCTTGTTAAAACAGAGCGCTGGGCCCCATCCTCGATCTCTAATTCGGCAGGTCTGGGTCGGGGCTGAGAGTGCATTTCTAACAGGTTTCCAGCTGCTGCAGCTGGCTGTGGGCACCATGCTTTGAGGACCACTGCCTTAAGGTAGGAAGTGTTTTCGATTTGTTGAACGTTCTCTACTGTCTGGAGGACTGCACTGTAAGCGGTTCTGGACCTTCCTGCTGTGCCTCATGACCTGTGATGTAACTCTTAGGTTAGCACATGGGAAGCTCTCTCAGTAGCTCAGTTTGAGGTACCTCAGTGACTGATTTATAGCACCTGGATTCCTGGGAAGGCATTTTCATAAACATTTCTGGTAAAATCTTAACATAAACATACAGTTAAAATTAAATCGGGGCATTCAAATGCTTATCTGGGGGAAAGTCAAGAAACACCTGTCTAGGAGCCCATAAACCCGCCAGCCCTGCTGCAGCCCAGGGCCCTTCCACGGGATGAGCCTCATGGTGGCACCGTGTGGGGTTCACAGAAGCCCTCAAACCTTTGAGCACCCTGGCCCGTCATGAGAGTGCCTGTTGGTTCACCAGCAGGACTCACGGATTCCCAGGCAGACAGCAGAGGAAAATGGGTACTTTCATTGCACTCTTGCCAAACAGGAAAATTGAGTTAGATCAGCTTTTCAGAATGACTGACAGAAAGCCAATATGTTCACTTTGGGTAAGGAAATGGAAATTTCACACCACAGACATACGGGGTCCAAGAGTCGTTTTACAAAATGTCCTGCCATACAGATTTAGGTGATCTCCTTAGTTCCTAAAAAGCCCAAAACTGTTTAAATAGTGGCCACATTAAACAAAAGAATCCTGCCCCCTCTCCCAAGCCGGAAACATCTACACTATTGAAACAATCAAAATGGGGGAAACAATTCCTTGTCATCAAACAGCCATGGATAAACCTCAGCGTTGTCTCAGTGGGTGGGTTACTTCACTTCATCTGTGAACGAGAGATCATCCTTAGTCCTCAGGGGAGTTCTGAGGGTGAAGCAGGTCACAGAACCCCAGTGAGGAGACCCCCAGCTCCCTCTGCCCTCCGGTTGCCACATCCCGCTGTCACCTCTACATCGCTTGCATGGCGTTGTCGGCAGCAGGCTTGTCTGTCACCCCATGTGACCCCAAGCTCGACGAAGGCAGAAAATGCTCACGTTTCCTTATCCACTCTCTACGGGATATGTAGCGCATGCTGGGTGCCCAGTCGATGACCGTTAGACTGGGAGAACCACAGAAAGCTGTGGAGGAGGCAGGCAGAAGGAGGAGCCTTCTTTTTCTTTATTTTTGTAACATCTATATTGGAGTATAATTGCTTTACAGTGGTGTGTTAGTTTCTGCTGTATAGCAAAGTGAATCAGCTATACATATACATACATCCTCATATCCCCTCCCTCTTGCATCTCCCTCCCACCCTCCCTATCCCACCCCTCTAGGTGGTCACAAAGCACCGAGCTGGTCTCCCTGTGCTATGCGGCTGCTTCCCACTAGCTATCTGTTTTACATTTGGTCATATATATAAGTCCATGCCACTCTCTCACTTCGTCCCAGCTTGCCCTTCCCCCTCCCCGTGTCCTCAAGTCCATTCTCTACGTCTGCATCTTTATTCCTGTCCTGCCCCTACGTTCTTCAGAACCTTTTTTTTTAGATTTCATATATGTGTGTTAGCATACGGTATTTGTTTTCCACCTTCTGACTTAATTCACTCTGTATGACAGTCTCTAGGTCCATCCACCTCACTACAGATAACTCAGTTTCGTTTCTTTTCTTTCTTTCTTATTTTTTTTTCTTTTGCGGTACGCAGGCCTCTCACTGCTGTGGCCTCTCCCGTTGCGGAGCACAGGCTCCGGACACGCAGGCCCAGCAGCCATGGCTCACGGGCCCAGCTGCTCCGTGGCACGTGGGATCTTCCCGGACCGGGGCATGAACCCGTGTCCCCTGCATCAGCAGGCAGACTTTCAACCACTGCACCACGAGGGAAGCCCAATTTCGTTTCTTTTTATGGCTGAGTAATATCCCATTATATATATGTGCCCCATCTTCTTTATCCATTCATCTGTCGATGGACACTTGGGTTGTTTCCATATCCTGGCTATTGTAAACAGAGCTGCAGTGAACATTGTGGTACATGTCTCTTTTTGAATTATGGTTTTCTCAGGGTATATGCCCAGTAGTAGGATTGCTAGGTCATATGGTAGTTCTATTTTTAGCTTTTAAGGAACCTCCATACTGTTCTCCATAGTGGCTGTATCCATTTACATTCCCAACAACAGTCCAAGACGGTTCCCTTTTCTCCACACCCTCTGCAACATTTATTGTTTGTAGATTTTTTTTTTTTTTTTTTTTTTTTTTTTTTTTTTTTTTTGTCG
>NW_006791731.1:3421446-3437639 GCF_000442215.2 Lipotes vexillifer
GCATGTGGGATCTTCCCGGACCGGGGCACGAACCCGTGTCCCCTGCATCGGCAGGCGGACTCTCAACCACTGCGCCACCAGGGAAGCCTGTTTGTAGATTTTTTGATGATGGCCATTCTGACCGGTGTGAGGTAATACCTCATTGTGATTTTGATTCCCATTTCTCTAATGATTAGTGATGTTGAGCATGCTTTCATGTGTTTGTTGGCAATCTGTATATCTCCTTTGGAGAAATGTCTATTTAGGTGTTCTGCCCATTTTTGGATTGGGTTGTTTATTTTCTTTGATATTGAGCTGCATGAGCTGCTTGTATGTTTAGGAGATTAATCCTTTGTCAGTTGCTTTGTTTGCAAATATTTTCTCCCATTCTGAGGGTTGTCTTTTGGTCTTGTTCATGGTTTCCTTTGATGTGCAAAAGCTTTTAAGTTTCATTAGGTCCCATTTGTTTGTTTTTATTTCCATTTCTCTAGGAGGTGGGTCAAAAGGATCTTGCTGTGATTTATGTCATAGAGTGTTCTGTCTGTGTTTTCCTCTAAGAGCTTTATAGTGTCTGGCCTTCCATTTAGGTCTTCAATCCATTTTGAGTTTATTTTTGTGTATGGTGTTAGGGAGTGTTCTAATTTCATTCTTTTACATGTAGCTGTCCAGTTTTCCCAGCACCACTTATTGAAGAGGCTGTCTTTTCTCCATTGTATATTCTTGCCTCCTTTATCAAATATAAGGGGACCATATGTGCATGGGTTTATCTCTGGGCTTTTTATCCTGTTCCATTGATCTATATTTCTGTTTTTGTGCCAGTACCATAGTGTCTTGATTACTGTAGCTTTGTAGTATAGTCTGAAGCCAGGGAGTGTGATTCCTCCAGCTCCCTTTTTCTTTCTCAAGATTGCTTTGGCTATTCGGGGTATTTGTGTTTCCATATAGATGGTGAAACTTTTTTGTTCTAGTTCTGTGAAAAATGCTACTGGTAGTTTGATAGGGATTGCAGTGAACCTGTAGATTGCTTTGGGTAGTAGAGTCATTTTCACAATGTTGATTTTTCCAATCCAAGAACGTGGTATATCTCTCCGTCTATTTGTATCATCTTTAATTTCTTTCATCAGCGTCTTATAATTTTCTGCATACAGGTCTTTTGTCTCCTTAGGTAGGTTTCTTCCTAGATATTTTATTCTTTTTGTTGCGGTGGTAAATGAGAGTGTTTTCTTAATTTCACTTTGAGATTTCTCATCATTAGTGTATAGGAATCCAAGAGATTTCTGTGCGTTAACTTTGTATCCTGCTATTGTACCAGGTTCATTGATTAGCTCTAGTAGTTTTCTGGTAGCATCTTTAGAATTCTGTATGTAGAGTATCATGTCATCTGCAAACAGTGACAGCTTTACTTCTTCTTTTCCGATTTGGATTCCTTTTATTTCTTTTTCTTCTCTGATTGCTGTGGCTAAAATTTCCAGAACTATGTTGAATGATAGTGGTGACAGTGGGCACCCTTGTCTTGTTCCTGATCTTAGTGGAAATGTTTTCAGTTTTTCACCATTGAGAGCGATGTTGGCTGTGGGTTTGTCATTTATGGCCTTTATTATGTTGAGGAAAGTTCCCTGTATGCCTACTTTCTGGAGGGTTTCTATCATAAATGGGTGTTGAATATTGTTGAAAGCTTCTCTGCATCTATTGAGATGTTCATATGGTTTTTCTCCTTCAATTTGTGAATATGGTGTATCACATTGACTGATTTGAGTATATTGAAGAATCCTTGCATTCCTGGGTTAAACCCCACTTGATCATGGTGTATGATCCTTTTAATGTGCTCTTGGATTCGGTTAGCTAGTATTTTGTTGAGGATTTTGCATCTATGTTCATCAGTGATATTGGCCTGTAGTTTTCTTTTTTTGTGACATCTTTGTCTGGTTTTGGTATCAGGGTGATGGTGGCCTCGTAGAATGAGTTTGGGAGTGTTCCTCCCTCTGTTATATTTTGGAAGGGTTTGAGAAGGATAGGTGTTAGGTCTTCTCTAAATGTTAGATAGAATTCGCCTGTGAAGCCATCTGGTCCTGGGCTTTTTTGTTGGAAGATTTTTAATCACAGTCTCAATTTCAGTGCTTGTGATTGGTCTGTTTATATTTTCTGTTTCTTCCTGGTTCAGTCTCAGAAGGTTGTGCTTTTCTAAGAATTTGACCATTTCTTCCGAGTTGTCCGTTTTATTGGCATGTAGTTGCTTGTAGTAATCTCTCATGATCCTTTGTATTTCTGCAGTGTCAGTTGTTACTTCTCCTTTTTCATTTCTAATTCTATTGATTTGAGTCTTCTTCCTTTTTTAAATTAAAACAAAACTTTTTTTAACATCTTTATTGGGGTATAATTGCTTTACAATGGTGTGTTAGTTTCTGCTTTATAACAAAGTGAATCAGTTATACATATACACATGTTCCCATATCTCTTCCCTCTTGCGTCTCCCTCCCTCCCACCCGAGTCTTCTTCCTTTTTGTCTTGATGAGTCTGGCTAATGGTTTATCAATGTTGTTTATCTTCTCCAAGAGCCAGCTTTTAGTTTTATTGATCTTTGCTATTGGTTCCTTCATTTCTTTTTCATTGATTTCCTATCTGATCTTTAAGATTTCTTTCCTTCTGCTAACTTTGGGTTTTTTTATTCATCTTTCTCTAATTGCTTTAGGTGTAAGGTTAGGTTGTTTGAGATATTTCCTGTTTCTTAAGGTAGGATTATATGGCTATAAACTTCCCTCTTAGAACTGCTGTTGCTGCATCCCATAGGTTTTGGGTTGTCGTGTTTTCATTGTCATTTGTTTCTAGGTATTTTTTGATTTCCTCTTTGACTTCTTCACTGATGTCTCGGTTATTTGGCAGTGTGTTGTTTAACCTCCATTTGTTTGTATTTTTTTTTTTTTTTTTACAGATTTTTTCCTGTAATTGATAACTAGTCTCACAGCCTTGTAGTCGGAAAAGATTCTTGATATGATTTCAATTTTCTTGAATTTACCAATGCTTGATATGTGACCCAAGATATGAGCTATCCTGGAGAATGTTCCATGAGCACTTGAGAAGAAAGTGTATTCTGTGGTTTTTGGATGGAATGTCCTATAAATAGCAGTTAAGTCCATCTTGTTTAATGTGTCACTTAAAGCTTGTGTTTCCTTATTTATTTTCATTTTTGATGATATGTCCGTTGGTGAAAGTGGTGTGTTCAAGTCCCCTACTATGACTGTGTTACTGTTGATTTCCCCTTTTATGGCTGTTAGCATTTGCCTTATGTATTGAGGTGCTCCTATGTTGGGTGCGTAAATATCTACAACTGTTACCTCTCCTTCTTGGATTGATCCCTTGATCATTATGTAGTGTCCTCCTTTGTCTGTTGTAATAGTCTTTATTTTGACGTCTGTTTTGTCTGATATGAGAATTGCTACTGCAGCTTTCTTCTGATCTCCATTTGCATGGATTATCTTTTTCCATCCCCTCACTTTCAGTCTGTATGTGTCCCTAGGTCTGAAGTGGGTCCCTTGTAGACAGCATATATACGGGTCTTGATTTTGTATCCATTCAGCCAGTCTGTGTCTTTTGGTTGGAACGTTTAATCCATTTACATTTAAGGTAGTTATTGATATGTATGTTCCCATTACCATTTTCTTAATTGTTTTGCTTTTGTTATTGCAGGTCTTTTTCCTTCTCTTGTGTTTCCTGCCTAGAGAAGTTCCTTTAAGCATTTTTGTAAAGCTGGTTTGGTGGTGGTGAATTCTCTTAGCTTTTGCTTGTCTGTAAAGGTTTTAACTTCTCCGTCGAACCTGAATGAGATCCTTGCTGGGTAGAGTCATCTTGGTTGTAGGTTTTTCCTTTTCATCACTTTAAATATGTCCTGCCACTCCCTTCTGGCTTGCAGAGTTTCTGCTGAAAGAGCAGCTGTTAACCTTATGGGTATTCCCTTGTATATTATTTGTTGCTTTTCCATTGCTGCTTTTAATCTTTTTTCTTTGTATTTAATTTTTGATAGTTTGATTCATGTGCGTCTTGGCGTGTTTCTCCTTGGATTTATCCTGTGTGGGGCTCTCTGTGCTTCCTGGACTTGACTCACTATTTCCTTTCTTATATTAGGGAAGTTGTCAACTGTAATCTCTTCAAATATTTTCTCAGTCCTTTTATTTTTCTCTTCTTTTTCTGGGACCCCTATAGTTTGAATGTTGGCGCATTTAATGTTGTCCCCGAGGTCTCCGAGTCTGTCCTCAGTTCTTTACATTCTTTTCTCTTTATTCCACTCTGCAGTAGTTATTTCCACTATTTTATCTTCCAGGTCACTTATCCGTTCTTCTGCCTCAGTTATTCTGCTCTTGACTCCTTCTAGAGGATTTTTAATTTCATTTATTGTGTTGTTCATCATTGTTTGTTTGCTCTTTGGTTTTTCTAGGTCCTTGTTAAACGTATCTTGTATTTTCTCCGTTCTATTTCCAAGATTTTGGATCATCTTTACTGTCATTACTCTGAATTCCTTTTCAGGTAGGCTGCCTATTTCCTCTTCATTTTTTAGGTCTGGTGGGGTTTTGGTTTGCTCTTTCATCTGCTGTGTGTTTATCTGTCTTCTCGTGTTGCTTAACTTACTGTGTTTGGGGTCTCCTTTTCACAGGCTGCAGGTTCGTAGTTCCCGTTGTTTTTGGTGTCTGCCCCCAGTGGGTAAGGTTGGTTCAGTGGGTTGTGTAGGCTTCCTGGTGGAGGGACCTGGTGTCTGTGTTTTGGTGGATGAGGCTGGATCTTGTCTTTCTGGTGGGCAGGACCATGTCCAGTTGTGTGTTTTGGGGTGTCTGTGACCTTATTATGATTTTAGGCAACCTTTCGGAAATGGGTAGGAGTGTGTTCTTGTCTTGCTAGTTGTTTGGCCTGGCGTGTCCAGCACTGTAGCTTGCTGGTCGTTGAGTGGAGCTGGGTCTTATCGTTGAGATGGAGATCTCTGGGAGAGCTTTCACCATTTGAGATTTCGTGGAGCTGGGAGGTCTCTGGTGGACCAGTGTACTGAACTCGGCTCTCCCACCTCAGAGGCTCAGGCCTGACACACGGCCGGAGCACCAAGACCCTGTCAGCCACATGGCTCAGAAGAAAAGGGAGGAAGATAAATGAATGAATGAATGAATGTATGTTATTAAAATAAAAAAATATTAAAAATAAAAAGATAATGTAATAGAAGAGAAAAGAAAGAAAGAAGAGAGCAACCAAATCAAAGAACAAATCCCCCAATGATAACAAGTGCTAAAAACCATACTAAAATATAAAAAAAGAAAACAAAACAAAAAGAACGGACAGACAGAACCCTAGGAGAAATAGTAAAAGTAATGCTATACAAACAAAATCACACAAAGAAGCATACACATACACCCTCAGAAGAAGAAAATGGAAAAAAAAAAAAAAAAATATATATATAAAAAAGGAAGGGATATATATATATAAAAGGAAGAGAGCAACCAAATCCATAAAGAAATCTACCAATGATAATAAGCTCTAAATACTAAATGAAGATAAACATAAAACCAGAAAATAATAAGATGCAGAAAGCAAACCCCAAGTCTACCGTTGCTCCCAAAGTCCACCACCTCAATTTTGGGATGATTTGTTGTCTATTCATGTGTTCCACAGATGCAGGTACATCAAGTTGATTGTGGAGCTTTAATCCGCTGCTCCTGAGGCTGCTGGGAGGGATTTCCCTTTCTCTTCTTTGTTCGCACAGCTCCCGGGGTTCAGCTTTGGGTTTGACCCCGCCTCTGCATGTAGGTCGCCGGGGGGCGTCTGTTCTTCGCTCAGAGAGGACGGGGTTAAAGGAGCAGCTGATTCGGGGGCTCTGGCTCACTCAGGCCGGGGGGAGGGAGGGGTACAGAATGTGGGGCGAGCCTGTGTTGGCAGAGGCCGGCGTGACATGGCACCAGCCTGAGGCGTGCCGTGCGTTCCGGGGAAGTTGCCCCTGGATCATGGGACCCTGGCAGTGGCGGGCTGCACAGGCTTCCGGGAGGGGAGGTGTGGAGAGTGACCTGTGCTTGCGCACAGGCTTCTTGGTGGCAGCAGCAGCAGCCTTAGCGTTTCATGCCCATCTCTGGTGTTCACGCTGATAGGTGTGGCTCGCGCCCGTCTCTGGAGATCGTTTAGGCGGTGCTCTGAGTCCCCTCTCCTCGCGCACCCTGAAGTAACGGTCTCTTGCCTCTTAGGCAGGTCCAGACTTTTTCCCGGACTCCCTCTTGGCTAGCTGTGGCTCACTAGCCCCCTTCAGGCTGTGTTCATGTAGCCAACCCCAGTCCTCTCCCTCGAGCATTCTTCTTGAGTGGGAAAAAGGCATTTGAAGCTGAGGGACCAGCCTAGACAACAGCAAGGAGGAATTAGCTTCTTTCACATGTGTGGAGCAATTCTGCTAAAGTAAGGCAATAAAAGATGAGCTAGGAGAAGGTTAGATGAGACCGCACGGTGAAGAGTCCTGAAGGCCTCTTGAAACATCCAGCCTGTCTAATGTCGGCAGTGGGAACCACTTTGAGACCATAAGGGAGCCAGCAGTATCACTGTGACCGATCTCAACCTGAAATTGCTGGCTTTGTAAACCAAGACTTGCACGTTCTAGGTTTTGTTCCTTGCTCTGCCAAGGAAGTCAGTGTGTGGAGAATTATCTGTTGTCCATCTCAGAATAGGCATAAGGTATATATATATGTGTGTGTGTGTGTGTGTATATATATATATATATATATATATATATATATATATATATATATATATAAATGAAAATAACAGCCCCTGAAGGAAGTTGTGAGAAAAGGAAGCAATGAACAGAGTACAAGACTAGGTACTTAAAAATAGTTATGAGATGCTGTAGAAAAGGCCTTGCCTGACTTTAAAAGCGGTTCCATAACTTAGAGGACTATTATTTTACCATTCTGACCCTTCTTATTCCCATTTTGTTGAGAGTTTTTAAAAAATCAGGACTTTCTCAAATGCTTTTTGTATGTGCTTTGAGTTGAACATATGGTTTTTCTTTTTTAGTTTGTTAATATAGTGACTTATACCGATAGGATTTAGAATGTTAAAGCAACCTTGTGTTCTTGGGATAAGCCCCACCTAGTCTTGCTGTAGCATCCTTTTTAGCCTGGAAACATTTGAAATACTTAAGAATAAATCTGACAGATGATGTGAAGGACCTGCGCCCTGAAATAGTCAATAAGGGAGGTGATGAAGGTGTGACATCGGAGGAAGTGGGGGCATGTGCAGGAAGGTGCCTGTGTTTCAGAGGCTCCTCCAGGGATATCAGTGCTACTCTGTGATAAGAATCAGTGTTGAGAGCGTGAGGTGAAATCACAAGACTGGCTGTGAGGTTTGGGTAGAGGGTGACTCCCCACCTGAGATGGAGCATGTAGGAGGAAAGGAAGCATGTTGTCCAGACCTACCAGAACTGCTGGGCAGGATGGCCATCAGCCAGGACCGGTCAGGACTCCTGGGCTGGGACTCCTTTTACTCATCTGTATTCTCCCCAAGCTGTTGGAGTTGTTCTCTCTGATTTTTAAGATAGGACGTAGAGCGCATTCATGGTTTAAAATCTGTTTTCCAAGTAGGCCGTGAAGTGGCAGTCTTAGAATTTATTTACGTTAAAATTCTTAATCTTAGACTTCCTCTGATCATGGCATTTAAACAATATTAATTCTATATTAATGATATTTACATAGCACTGTCTTTCTAAATGATGCTTTTAGTGACGAATGTTTCCCCTCTTTCTTGCTTGCACGGTTTGGGTTTGTTTTCTTGCAGGGCTAAAAATAAACGAGCATATTTGCTAGAGCCTTCAGGATGTGACTTTGTGTGTTGTGTGATACAGCTTTCGCTTTTCAAGTGACCTACTCATGTTTTTGATGAGCTTTGTGTCTTCTGAGTACAGTGATGTCTGATTTAACCCCTGGTGACACTAAGAATTTCTAGGCCGGATAGTTTCGACATTAGAGTCGTAGGTGACAGACTTCAGGATTGCTCCTCAGTGGGATCTCACTTCTGCATCTGGTTTGGGTTTCCTGCATACTGACGTCTCTCTTTTCCTTTCCTTTTTTTTTTTTGGTTAAACTGACATCTCCATAGATGATTTTTGATTTCTTTAAGCAAGCTCTTCCTGTTCACTAGTTTTGTTCAGTTTCTTCTCCCTGAACTTAACCTTCTAGCATCTGTGGCTTAAATTCTCAGCACGTTGATTGAAGCAGCTTTCTCTGGGATTCTCTGTGAATTTTTTTTCTGTTAATGGAAATCTAATTTCTTTTCGCTGCCCTCATTCCTCTTCTGTCTTTTCACCAGACTTGACACTACTGGACACTGTAATTTCCTTTGTGTACCTCCTGTCATTTCTACTTTGTGTGTGATAGAGGTCTTCTGATTTTCCTTTTTGTTCGTAGTCTCTGAAGCTTAATATCCTGGCCTTGTGAGTGATGCTTCCATTACCCCCAGGACCCAGTGGCCAGGAAGTCCTGCAGAGTCTTCTTGATCCATGTCTCTTAGGCCTGTGTGGTCTTTTCATGACCACAAGCGCCCACCACCTTAGCTGAGCCCTTCTTGCCTCCAGCCGAATCCTTTGGTCTTTTCCAAATGGGCTCGTCTGTTTCTTTGACTCTACCTTGCTCTCACCTGGTGGCTCAGCCTTCCCCCAAGCACTGATTGAGAGCCTAACATTCTTCAAACGAAGTCCAAAGTCATTGGCACGATTTGTGATGGGCCCTCACATAGGTGTGAGCGTTTAGCACTGTTGCTGTTCTGCAACACAGTGCTGACCAGCGCTGGGAGGTCACTGGAACACGGGGACATTTCAGACTGACAGGTATACGTTATCATTAGAGAAGCGGTGCCAGCAAGAACTGATGCAATAATGTAGTTTACACAAAATAAGTGAAAGTGAAATGTCACTTTCCCACTGCCCACAGGTTACCACCAGGAAACCAGAGTGAATGTTCATTCTGGGTCCCCCAGATCGAAATAATACTGTAAATACTGTTTTATAACTTGCTTTGTCCAATTAGTGCCCTTCAATTTTATATTTCAGTAAATTTTTATTGCCTTGAATATGCAGATGATACTAAAATTTCTCCCATCTGACCCCCAAATTCTATTATGACAGCTAGTCCACCTAGAGGGGTGGGATAGGGAGGGTGGGAGACACAAGAGGGAGGGGATATGGGGATATATGTATACGTATAGCTGAGTCACTTTGTTATACAGCAGAAGCTAACACACCATTGTAAAGCAATTATACTCCAATAAAGATGTTATAAAAACCAAAACAAAAACCAAAACAACCCCCCCGCCCCCAA
Source organism: Lipotes vexillifer (assembly GCF_000442215.2). NCBI lineage: Eukaryota > Metazoa > Chordata > Mammalia > Artiodactyla > Lipotidae > Lipotes > Lipotes vexillifer. The sequence goes on from NW_006791731.1 coordinate 3,430,752, forward strand.
AAAAAAAAAACCGACAACAAAAACAACATTTAGTCGGAATCAGTATATGATCTAGGACCACTCATTGCATCTGGGCAGTGTGCCACTTAAGTTTGTTTTAATCTAGCACCATCCTTTGTTTTTGTGTGTTTTTGTTTTTGACTCTAACTTGAGGAGACCAGGCCAGTTGTCCTGTAGAATGTCTTATCTTCTGGATCTCCCTAGTTTCTGCCTCACAGTGTTATTTGTTTCTTCATCCACTGATTTCACTTAAACTGCAGATTGTATGTAAAGACTTGATGGATTCAGATGAAAGGTTTTGGCTGGAATATTTCAGAGATGAAGTTGATATTCTCGTTTCATCACATTAAAGATGCCTGATGTCTAGCTGTCCCATCATCAGTGAGGTTAAGATTGACTGCTGGATAGGGTGGTGATGGTCTGAGCCCACCGTGCTTTTCCCCTTGCAGCTAGAGACTATTCCACATGTCAGTACTTGAGCAGTATTACAGAGGCATCAATAATGCATCGAATGTTTTTTAAATCAGTTGATAATCCTTGCCTGATTCAAGTATCATTAAAATTTTATGAAATGATTTTCTATGTCTATTATGTCTTCTGCATTTATAAAGTGGGCTTCTCCCGTAAAGTAGCACTTATAGCTCAACTGCTGGGGCTAATTTGATTACCCAGAATTACAACGCCTGCTAGAAAAACAGAAACAAAATGCTTTTTTTTCCTTTTAATTTCTAACTTTGCATTAAGGAACTGTTTAAAAACTTCAAATGGTGAGAAATTAGGGTTGTTTTCCCTCTTCTTTTTTGAGTCCCATTATAGTCTCGGGTTTTTATTGATTTGGTGTGTTTTGATCCCTTAAAATCGTTATTCTGGTTGTTCCACTTGTCACAGCTTTGGCCAGTGACAGCTTTCTTGTGCCCTTTTGACATGACTCATGAATCATTGAAAGATTGATTGCTTTTTGTTACAGGGAGTTGTCCCAGAGCGGGGTGCGGGGGGGGGGGGGGGGGGGGGGGGGGGGGGTTGGACCTGTTTTATTCTTCGGGAAAATGGGACTGGGGGAGTTGAATGACCCCCTGGAGCGGTTCTGTCGGGCGGTGACAGAGGGGACCCTCACATCCCAGACTCTGTGCCCAGTGGGGTCTCCACTCAGCCCGTCTGTGTTTAGCCTTGATTGGACTAGTCAGTTGTCACTGCTCCCAGTCTGAATTCACTCTTTCATTTGGACCAGTTACCTGCTCCCACCTTATTCCACATCGTTCCCTAAACACGCAAGCAACTGGAGTATCATTTCTTCTCCTTGGCAAGCGTGTCTGGCACCAAAATCTACGTCTACCTTCCCAGGTGCTGCACTGGCTGCCACAGGGGAAGACAAAGATGACAAGGTGTGTTTCTGGCCCTTTGAGAGCTGACAGTCTTGTAGGGAGGCAGACAGACACACAGGTCACCAGAATGCAGACCAGAGAAGGGAGGCAGAGGAGAGCTATGTGTATTGGCTGATGGTGGCGTCAGCTTTGAGGTTCCAGACCAGAACCCTGAGGTCAAGGGGGGCATACATTTCAGATATTAGTTAAATTAAATTTGATAGAGTGGAAAGAGTAGGGTTTTGGGGGTCGAAAGCTGGTATGGGTACAGGTCTTGTTCCTTATGCTTTGTGATCTTAGACATACTACTTTACCTCTGTTTCTTTAAACTTCAGTAGGGGAATCATAATATCTTTCTTTCTTTTTTCCTCCTGGTGTAGTTTTGAGAATGAAGTGATATGAGAGAACTTTTAGTTTAAGGTCCCACCAAATGTAATTAGTTGTTATAATATTTGTTATTAATACAAACCTCATTGGGCTACAGAGAAGCAGTGATTAGGAGCATGGCCTTTGGCTCCGTAACTTATTAGCTGTGCCACCTAGGGCAAGTTACTTAATCTCTCTGTGCCTCTGTCTTCTCATCTATAAAAGGGGGACAACAGTAGCACCAGTCTGGTAGGATGACTGTGAGTTAAATGGAGAGCAGTGCTGAGCCCGGCACTTAGAGGTAGGACGTGCTCAGCCTACTCTTATTAGTCTGAAACTCAGTGGCAACTCTGTCTCATATGCAGCCTTATCCCTTTGCTCACCTCACCTCTCTCGGTAATTCCATTTCATTTAAAAACTCTCCCAGAAGACAGCATCCGTGCTCACTCTGCTGGGCAAATCTCGGCGCCCAGAGCCGAGATTGGTAGATGTGTGTGTGTGTGTTTGTGTGTGTGTGAAGAAATGCTGCTCCCACACTAGCGGAGTCTCTCTCAGCTGTGTGGCTCAGGACACCAGTTTGCATCTCACTAGAAGTTAGCTTAAAAGTGAGAATACAAGTGAAATTTAGAATTTCTTATGGCAACAATAGAGAACGGAAGAACCGAGACACGTCAGTGTTTTGGCGTGCTCTGGCAGCCGGTACAAACCAGCTCTCTGACATTTCCAAACACCTAGGAGCGCAGTGGAGAAAAGGTACCCTCTTTGAAATTGTTCAAATTGTCATTTCCCCTGGGGAACTATTAGCTGCTAAGGCTGTGGGAATTTGTTAGGCAGCAGTGGAAAATTAATCCAGCAAAGATGGTGCTACGTGCTTCACACAGAATGCGCTCTTGACATCTAGCCAGCAACCTGTAATCTGTCAGTATCTCCATTTGAAATGGGGAAACTGAGGCTTAGAGCACACGCTTCCCAACAGTTGATACAGCTGATAAATCGTGTTACTGCAGGCTGGTCCAAACCAGGCTTGTCTGAGTCCACAGTCTTTACCCCCAGTGTTTTGTCCTCAGTGCCCTCCCCGCTCCACCAGCTCTGGTGGTGTTGTGTTGGGTTAGGTGTGCGGACTCCCACTGGACCCAGAGCTCTGCTGTGGGCCTGCGTGCTGGTGTCCCTGGGGGATGTGTGCCCTCGTCCCCTGAGCCTCACCCCATCCATGGCTGCTGCCTTTTTTCTCTTCTTCCCCTTGGATAAGTTCTTGAGTGGGAGTCAAATGCAATGAGGAAAAATGTCACCAGCATCCAAATGACTCAAAGTATGACTGTATTTTCACAATAAATATCAAGACCCGTCATCTGGCAGAATGTATAAATGACGAGATACAATGTTTGGAAATTAGAACTGTACTGGGGAATCAGAGATCCTCCGTAACAGTATCCACAGTGGGCATTGAACAAGTAAATGGAAACTAAGTCTGATATGTTTTCTGGAAGAGGTGTAAAATAAAGTTTGTCAAATATCAAGTGAGTTTTCATGGGGAAAAAAGAAACTCAATGGGAGGCATCCTTACAAGAATCCAGGAGCAGTTTTGTTTTACACCAAGCCAGATTGGTAGGTCAGAAGTGTTTACCTAGAGAATGGGAGACAGGAGCCTAATGACCCTTAGTCCCCAGTTCTCCTCTAGCTTGTGACCATTTCTCAATCTTTCCTTGTTTTGCATGACCTTGACAGTTTTGAGGAGTGCCGGTCAGATATTTTGTACATTGTTCCTTAACTTGAGTTCCTTTGATCTTTTTCTTATAATGAGACAGAGTTGACTTGCCCGTCTCGTTGCGTGTGTCGCTGATGATGTTCACCTTGGTCACCTGGCTGGTGTAGCGTTTGCCAGGATAGTCTCCATACTCAGTTCTCTGGAAGCAAGTCACCGAGTGCAGCCGATGATCTAGGGGCGGAGTGGGGGAAAGGGAGGGCGGGAATTAAGCTCCACCTTCTGTTGGGGGGAGTCGCTCTAGAAATGATCTGGAATCCTCTGTAAGGAGGATCTCCCCTGGCATGGCCTTGCTTCTAGGCCCCCTCAGCCAACAGAGCAAGGAAATGTGTGTGTGGAGCCACCCACATATCTGCATATGTCTGTAATTACTTATGTATTTATCCAGCTGTTTAAGTTAACATCTATTTAAGTTAAACAAGAGTTCTTACCAATGTCTGACTTAACCCAGCCCCACTGAGTTTGTTCTAGCTTTCCTCTTGTTTGTCTGCAGCTTCCGTCCCCAACAGTGAAACATCTGGCCACACTGCCATTTACTGATTTGTTTGGCCCCAGTATACATGTAAAGCAGTTAAAGTAGTTTCAGAATTGTTAACTCATACTCGTGAGAAACAGTACTCCCAACTAGAGTTCCTGTGCGGTTCCTTCTGTCTCTAATCCTACAGTTTCCAGTCAGAACAGTGTCTTCCAAAGTTACTGTCTCATCTTTTGAATATTTTTCCTTTGGACATTTAGGTTGCTTCCATGTCCTGGCTACTGTAAATAATGTTGCAATGAACATTGTGGTACATGACGCTTTTTGAATTATGGTTTTCTCAGGGTATATGCCCAGTAGTGGGATTGCTGGGTCGTATGGTAGTTCTATTTTTAGTTTTTTAAGGACCCTCCATACTGTTCTCCATAGTGGCTGTATCATTTTGAGAGACGTTTAAATAGTCCTGTTTGAAATGAACAGGATGTTATTGGAAGAAATGAAACCACAGGTATGGAAACGAAAGCAGGCAGATTTGCAAAAGAACCAAATAGATATTATGAAAATTTTAAAATTAAAAAAAACATAACTATTGAAGTAAAAAAAGAAAAAAACACACAAACCAAAGCACAGAGCGAACTAGATGCAACTGAAGGCTGAAGAGAGAATAAGTAAATTGGAAGATAGATCTTAAGGAACCTCCCAGAATGTGTCCCCATAAGACAAATGGAAAATGTGAAAGAGGAGTTATGAGGTTCCAATATACATCCAGTAGGAGTTCCAGGAATAGAGAACAGGGAAAAATCCTGGAGAGAAAAATATTCAGAGATTATGAGTGACAATTAGCTTAAGAAGCACTGAGCCCTTGATTGAACAAGTACGTCAGGTTTTTAGTTTTCAAGCGTAATGAGAATGATAAATCCTCAGATCCAGGAAGCTTAACAGACACAAGATAAACACAAAGAAAATCACATCGTAATCAAATTGCTGTAAACTGGTTGTGCTGAGAGGAATCTTTAAGGCGGTTGGAGAAAAAACATACATTCCATGGAAACAAAAGTAATGATTGTAGACATTTTATAGTGTACTTAATGTAGACATTAAGTGATGATCGTCAGAAAAGAATGCAGCCAGAGACAGTGGAATTTTATCTTTCACTTGGCAAAAGAAAATAACTGTTAACTTAGGATTTTATATCCAGCAAAAATATCCTCAAAGAAGGAAGATGAAATAAAGATGCAGAGACAAATGTTGAGAGAGCTTATCTCTATTTAAGACTTGCTCGGCAAGAATGCTTAAAGGAAGTTCTTAAGGTGGAAGAAATCAATGATTCAGATCTTGAAATGTGTTGGAAAGAGTAGAAATATTGGTAAATGTACCGGTAAATATAAAATGCTTATTCCTAGGAATTTAAAAATTTCCTTGAAAGAAAATTAACCACATTTTAAACAAAAACATCTGTTTTGTTGTTTCAAAACATATATAAAATATGACAGAAATGGAGTGGAAGGGAAAAATGGGAATATATGGTGGTAAATTCTTACACTGTGTATACAAATACATAATATTATTTGAAGACGGATTATGGTAAGTTCAGGATGCACATTGTAACCATAGAAAAACCACGCAGCAAAACTAAACAGTACAAAGGGTTTATAGCTAAGTCAATAATGAAGACAAAATAGGACCCTAAGAAAGATATTCAATCCTAAAATATAGCAGGAAAAGAGAAGAAAAGGAACAAAAAAGAGATGAGACGAATAGCAAGATGGTAGAACTAAACCCAATCACATCCATAATTACATTAAATATAAAGAGTCGAAAAATTTCAGTTTAATGGTAGAGACTGCCATATTGGACAAAAAAAAAAAGAGACCGAGCTATGTGCTTTTTACAGAAGATTCATTTTAAATATAAAAACAGAGTAAATATGAAAGGATTGCAGGAGATATACCATGAAAACACTTATAAGAAAGCAGGAACAATTATATTAATAAGACAATGTAGACCAAGAATGTTATCAGGAATAAAGAGGGACATTTCATAATGAATGGGTAAATTCTTTAGGAAGATGTAACATTTCTAAATGTGTAGGCACCTAATAACAGAGCTTCTAAATATAGGAAGCAAAGAACTGACAAAATTGAAATGATAAATGGACAAATCCATAATTAAACTTGGAGATTCTACCACTCCTATCTTGGTAACTGATAGATCAACTAGAAAGAATATCAGTAAAGATATACAAGACTTCAATAATGCAACCAACTTGATCGAGCTGATGTTTATAGCTCATTCCACGCAGCAACAAAATAATTCACATTCATTTCAAGTACATGTTGAACATTTAGCAAGGTAGACTTTGTGCAGGGCCATAAACAAGTCTCAACAAATTTAAAAATATTTAAATCATACAAAGCATGTTCTCTGACAACAAAATTAAATTAGAAATAAATAACAATAAGATGTCTTGATTAACCCCAACATTTGGAAATTAAGTAACACATTTCTAAATAACCCCTGAGTTACATGAAGAAATTACAAGGGCGATTTGAAAACATGGTGAATTGAGTAAAAATAAAAACACAGAATATCATAATTTCTGGATGCACCTAAAGGGTTGCCTTGAGGGAAACTTGCAGCCCCATTAGGAAAGGAAAATTGTTTGTTTAATGAACTATACTCTATCTGAAGAAACTAAAAGAGAAGAAAAGAAGAATGAATTAAAGCCAAAGTAACCAGAAGGGAGAAAGTAAAGACTAGAAATCAGTGAAATTAAAGACAAACAACAGAGAAAAACCAATGAAACCAAGAGCTTGTTCTTTGAAAAGATCAATAAAATGCATAAGCCTCTAGCCAGACTGATCAAGAAATAGAACATAAATGATCAGTATCGGGAATGAGAGCGGGACATTCGTTTTCCCTAC
>NW_006791731.1:3437649-3438418 GCF_000442215.2 Lipotes vexillifer
ACAGACGTTACTAGGATAATAAAGGATTTTAATGTATATCTTCATGCGACTGAATTTGATAATTTAGATGAAATGGAAAATTTTCTTGAAAGACACACTACCAAAACTGGTTCAGGATAAAACAGAATACTTAAATAGGCTCTGCCTATTAAAGAAAGTCAATTCATTGTTTTAAAATATTCCCCCAAAGAAAATGTTGGCCAGGCATCATCACTGGTCAATTTTATCACATTGTAATGAAGAAATAGCAGTTTTTCCAAAAACTCTCTCAGAAAATTAGAGGAGGGAACACTTCCCAATTTATTTTATGAGAATAGCATTGTCCTGATACCCAAATCAGACAAAGACATTACAAGAAAACTACAGACTAATACCCTTCGTAAACACACATACAGAACCCTTAAAATTATGAGCAAATAGAATCCAGTGATATACTTATTAAAAGATAAAAAATCCAGCAATATATAAAATAGGTAATCATGATCTGGTGGGATTTATTCTAAGAATGCAAGGTTAGTTACATATCCAAAGTCCAATTAGTTTAATTCACTATATTAACAGAATAAAGAATAAAAACCATGATCATACCAATAGAAATATTAAAAGAGCATTTATAAAAATCACACATTTATGGTACAAAAACACCCAGTAAGCTGGATGTTAAAAATGATGGACTCTTGTTCAATTTGCTTCCACAGAAAAATCTGTCCTTAATGTGATACAAAATGGTGAATGTTTTCCTCCTCAGGTTAGTAAGGAGGCAGGAATG
>NW_006791731.1:3438428-3444755 GCF_000442215.2 Lipotes vexillifer
ATCTAACATTGTACTGAAAAGTCTAGCTTGTGCCATAGAGAGTGAAGAACTAAAAGTCCATAGACTGGAAATGAGGAAATAAAACTCTATTTCCCTGAAACATTTTTACGTACACAGAAAATCCTAAGGAATGTATAGAAGGAATACTAGAATAGTTAATTTAACAGGGTAATAGGATACAAAGTCAATATACAAAAATCAATTTTATTTCTATATATTATTAGGCATTTCAGAAAATGAAATTAAAAATACCATACCATTTACAAAAACCACAAAAAAAAATCATATACCTAGGAATGTATTTAAGAAAAGCTGTGTAAGAACCGCACATTGAAAATTGTAAGATTTATTTTCTTTCAGAAAAACACTCAGATAGAAAGATACTGAGCTGTGCGTATTCGTGGGTAGTAATACCTAGTATTAAGATCACTGTTCTTTCCAAATTGATCTTTAGAATGAGATCCAGCAGGCTTATTTTACGAAGAAATTGGTAACTGGATTCTAAAATCTATGCGGAAGTGCGTTGGACCTGACACACCCCAGACAACAAAGCTGCAATAATCAAGACAGTGTGGTGTTGGCATAAGGATAAATGCATAGATTAATGGGAATGAAATGAGTCTAGCAATAGACCTATATATATATATATATATATATATATATGTAAATTCAATTGATTTTGGATCAATGTGCCAAGGTAATTGAAAGGGGGAAAGGATAAACTTTTTCAACAAATGATGCTGGAACAATTAATTATCAGTAAGCAAAAAAGTGACTTCCCCCACACATGCATTAAAAATTAAGTCGAAATGGATCATGGACCTGGAATATAAATGGTAAAGTGGTAAAGTTCATCGAAGAAAACATTGGAGAAAAATCTTGGTCTTGGGGTGTGCAAAAATTTCTTAGGACACAAAGCATGAAATGTAAAGGACAAAATTGTAAATTAGACTTTGTGAAAATCAAACACTCATACTCTTCAAAAGTCACTGTTATGGAAATGGAAACATAAGCTTTAGTCTTGGAGTAAGTATTTGCAAAACATAGGTCTGTTAAAGCACCTGTATCCAGAATATATTAAAAACCTTTTACAACTCAACAATAAGGAGACAAAAAACCTGATTTTAAAATAGGCAAGAGGCTGCCCTGCTAATTCATCAAAGAAGATACATGGATGGCAGATGAGCGCACGGGAAGCTCAGTGTCATTTGTCAGTAGGGAAATGCCAACTAGAACCATGATGAGATACCATTAGGCACCTATTAGATGGCTGAAATTAGGGAAATTGATTATTCCCAGTGTTGGTGAGGATGTAGGGGAGCCGGAGCTCTCCTCTGTTGTTAATGAGAATGTAAACCAGTACAAGTACTTTGGAGAACGATTTAGCCGTTTCTTACAAAGTTACCTTTAGGACTCGGCAATTCTACTTCTAGGTATTTACCCTCGAAAAGTGAAAACATAGGTCTGCAAAGAGCCTTGACTGTGTTCAGAGCAGCTTTATTCATAATAGCCCCAAGCTGGAGAAAACACAACTGTCCGGGGTCAGGTAAATGAATGAACAAACTCTGACATATCTGTACAATGGACCTATCACTTGACTATACAAGGTATAAACTACTGATAGGCCCAACAAGACAGATGAATCTCAGACACCCTCTGCTGATGAAGCCAAACACAAGAACGCATACTGTATGATTAAGGAGTTCTGAGATGTGTGAAACTAAGCTGTAATGACAGGAAGCGGATCTTTGGTTGCTGAGGACTGTGGGTGGGACAGACCCTGGCATTGACAGGGAGGAGCCGAGAGCTTTGAGGAGACGTGGAAATATCCTACGTGTTACTTGTGCTGGTGGTTGCACCAGTAAATTCATTTATTAAAGCTGTTGTTCTGTCTACTTAATGTGGCAGCATTTTATTGCATGTTAGTTATTCTCCGTAGAATTGATTAGAACAACTTTGCTGCGCTCAGAGGAGTCGTCTTTGACTTTGTTTCCTCGCCATTCATCCCGCTGTTGTGTTCGGGAGCACCCTGCATTTTTGTTTATGGAATCACTCAGCTCACACTGAGTTGTAATTGCCTCCTTTCCTGCCTCCGCCACCAGGCTTTCAGCTTCCTCAGAGCAAGGAATGACTTTTATGCGTGTGCCTCCAGAGCGTAGCCCAACAGTGTTTGGCATAGGTACTCACTGCTTCATTGAAGTGTGTATTTAGTATAATAGTGTTAGCTTTTTGAATGCCTCCCGTGTGCCAACGATAGTGCTAAATGCCTTTCACTTATTGTTTCCCATCTGTAGTATATGTTTGCTGTGCAAATGAAGAATCATCAGCTCTTTCCAGAAGTTATGGTAGCATATGGTTGCACACTATCGCAAAGTATATTCTCACTAAAAGGCCGAAGTCAAATGATTTAAATATTTGTTTAAGTTCATTCAGTTGTTTAATGGCAGTGTCATGATTAAAACCCAAGGAATTCATTTGATTCTGTTTTTTCCCATATACATCTTCAACTATTGTCTGCACGTATTTAAGACTCCAGTTACCTCTCTGTTTCTTAGAATTGGTCTTACCAGCAAGTGGAATTTACTTTGGAGATGCGAAGCTTAAATTTTCTAATCTCTTTAACATCAGTTTCTTCTGTTTGGGTGATGGATTTAAAGTAGGAGATATGCTGGAACCAACTTACCTTCAGAGGCTAGCCAGGCATTTAAGTTGAGCAGCATTATTGCTCGCTTAATTGCATAAGAAATGAATTAATTATGCTTTACAAGCCTAAAAACCACTCGTGACAACTCTGGTGCCAATTTCTGTTTGCTCCCTTTCCCTCAAGGAAAAAAATCCCTTACTCTCAGCATAATAGAAATTCATAATTCAAAAACCAGTTATTTTGGAAACTATTGGATCAGTTTTCTTTGGCACCCTTTGGTTGGCTGATTCTCCTGTTAGCTGCGTGCTGTTTTTCCACAGGCATGTGGAAAGTGGTTATATCTGCTGGAAATTAATTGTGTTGGGTGGACTCTGAGATTTGATGATTGAAACCAGGCAGCGCCAGAACTACTACTGCCACGTTTTTCTTCTTCTATTAAATTCTAAAGAGATTTTTAAAATGCCACTGACTTTAGATTACAGTCAAAACCAACCCCTAGCTGCATTGGAAAACAGTTTGGCAGTTCCTCAAAAAACCAAACATAAAGTTATCATACGACCCAGCAGTTCCACCCCAAGGTATATGCCCAAGAGAATTGGTAACATGCATCTGCACAGAGACTTGTCCACAAATGTTCACAGCAGCATTGTTCATGATAGCCGAATAGTGGAGACAACCCAAATGTCCATCAGCTGATGAGCAGAGAACCGAACTGCTGGGTGCCCATGCGGTGGAATATTACTCAGCCATAAGAGAAATGAAGTTCTGATGCATGCTGTGACATGACGAATCTTGAAAATATTTGCTAAGTGAAAGAAGCTTGTCACAAAAGGTCACGTTGTATGATTTCATTTATAGGGAATATCCAGACTAGGCAAATCCTTAGAGACACAGCAGGTTTGTGGTTGTCAGGGGTTTGGGGAAGGGAGAGGCAATTTGGGGTGACTGCTTAATGGGTACAGGATTTCTTTTGGGGGTGGTGACAATACCCTGAAATTACATAGTGGTGATGGTTGCACAATTCTGTGAATACACTAAAAGCCCCTGAATTGTACAGCGCTTTTTCTTTTTAGTTTTTTGTACAGCACTTTTGAAGGGTGAATTGTATGGCATGTGAATTAACACCTCAATTAAAAAAATCCCTGAGCTAAACATTTTCTCCCCTTCTCTTGTCTTGCCCACTGTTGCACCCCACCCCCACTCACGTCTTTTGAATAATAATTATAACAGCGGGGCTGCATTTACTGGGCTCCTACCACGTCATCTGCTGTGCTAGGCGCTTCGTATTTGTCATTTTATCTCATGCTCCCCATAACTCCATTTCACAGATGCTGTTACCATCAGAGGCTCAGAGATGCTGAACCCCTTACCAGTTTCACATAAGTAAGCGACAGAGCCAGGGTTTGAAGCACGTTCTGTCTTCTGGCCCACCATATACTCTTCTGCCTCATTCAAGCATATCTTCCTGGTGTATATTCTCAGCAAGTAGATAGCTGAGTTTAAGCCCTGATCTACAGACACACCCTGGACCAGAGTTAGCAAATGCTTGCAGACAAGCAGGTCTCCTACCGCAGGTGAGTGGAAGTCCAGAAGGTCTGTGCTCTGACCAAGACATTTTAATCACTGATTTTTATAAGACAGGGAGAGGCCTAAACAGGAGATGGCTTTAACCCAAGGGTTCTAGTTCATGGTTCTGTTTCCTCCCACTTCCCTCCTGTCTTGCAATTAATTGTAAAGTATTAATCAGAAGTCTCATTGATTAGTTGTTGGTGTAAATATAATAAGACTGCAGACTCCATAGAATGTCACATTATCCTTGCTTGTCCAGGGTGGGAGGTGACTTCTCAGTGTGTCCCTCTCTGCTCTCTCACACGTTAGGTAGGGCCCCATGATCTTTGGGTCTAACAATTGTGAGCCTTTTAACTGCCCCCACCCTGGCTTTAGGTTCTCCCCTCTGGTCCATCCTCTGACCCACTTCCAGCAGGCATAGTGGTTTGGACGCAGTTTCTGCAGTCAGATTGTTGGACCCAACTACTTTGTAGCTGTTGACCTTGGCCTGTAATGTTAATCTCAGTTTAGTTGTCTGTAGAATTGGGAATGATAGTACTTTCCTTGTAGGTTTTTTAAGGGGATTGGCTGTAACAATGGTCGAAGCTCACTTTGTCGCATGTTTACCGTTGGCAGGAGACTTCCTAAACTCATGGAAAACAGTTAGCACAGTGCTAAGCATTTAGCTAAGCGCCCAGAAAATGTCAACTGCTGTTATTATTATTGTATCTCTTATAAAACTAAAATCTGATTAGCCTATTCCTTTCTTAAATCTCCTTTCATTGTCTGCCAAAGATAGTTCAAACTGGCATCAGAGGTCTTTTTTCAATCTGATGTGATTCTGGTCTCTCAGCATTATCTCTGGTGGCTGTCTTTTCCTCTCTTATTCATGGAATCCTCTCACCTCAGAATGCTCTGCTGTGTTTTGCAGTTTTTCGGATGGACTCATGCTTCCAGGCCCGGCCCGATGTCACTTCCTCAGCGTGTGCCCTTCCATTCCTGAACAAGGAGACACTCCTTCCTTTGTTTCTCCCACAGCAGTTACTGCACTGAGTTCCCATTATCTGTTCACTTGCCCTTCAGATAGTCACTCAGCCTTTCTCTAAGTCTGGACTTGAGCCTTTTCCATATGGCACCTGCAGCAGTTGTCATTTTTGTTAATTTTCTGTCCTCCCGACTAAAGCAGGCTCCTCTTGAAGACAGAGACTTTATGTTCTGCATCTTTGATCCTTGGCACGGAGTGTCTTGGTTTGGTGTGGTCGTACTCCACATCAAAATCTCACTTTTAAGGTATTACAAGGTATAGAAACTGCTGCCTGCACCAGGACACAGCCCAGGTGATGTCCCAGCTTTGCGCCTGCAGCTCCTGGGATCCCTCGGTCCCCCCAGACGCACTTCCAGGCATCGCCAGGGTCAGGAGTTTGTGTGAGGGGCATCATGAGGGGGGTGGGAGAGCCTTCCTGGTGAGGACCTCAGCTCTTTTATGTGCTGTGACTCTGGGGGTTACTTTTATGTCTGGCTGTTTATGGTTCTCGCGATTTATAACTCTTAAACGATTTAACAGGACACAGCTGTAAGCATAGATAATCACAATCACCTTCAACGACTTATGAGTAAAGGTTTTTAGATCTATTCCTCCAGAGGAATTCATCTTCAGCAGTTGCCTACTTAATTTCATATATATATATATATATATATATATATATGTATATGGTAAAAATTCAGTGTTTTCAATGGATGGATGAATAAATGAGTAATGTTACAGTCTTTATTTAGTAATTTTTCTTCATTCTTTTAAAAGAGTATTTTCCCTCTCCTATATATACTACCAGCTACCTATTTATGTCTACTGTTAGTGATACAATTTTATTTGTTCCTGTAATATTTCTGTGTAAGAATGTTGAGATTGAGGAAGGCGTTTTGCTTGTGTAGCCAGAGGCCCAGAATGCCCAGATGGCCTGCTAATCACCTCTCCCTCCCTGCCTGAGGTCCCGAGCAGGCTGTGTAAGCATGAAGGTCCAGACGGGGCTCAAGGAGCCCACCAGTGGCTGGGGGGAGACCCCGTAAGCCACAGGATTGAACTCTGGTACAAACAGGCTTGGGCCCTCCTGTGTACCTCGTGTGCCCAGGAGGGG
>NW_006791731.1:3445172-3484170 GCF_000442215.2 Lipotes vexillifer
GTGTGTGTGTGTGTGTGTGTGTGTGTGTGTGTGTGTGTGTGTGTATGTACCTCATGTGCCCAGGAGGGGTGTGTGTCTGTGTACCTCATGTGCCCAGGAGGGGTGTGTGTCTGTGTACCTCGTGTGCCCAGGAGGGGTGTGTGTGTGTGTGTGTGTACCTCGTGTGCCCAGGAGGGGTGTGTGTGTGTATGTGTGTGCGTGTGTGTGTGTACCTCGTGTGCCCAGGAGGAGTGTGTGTCTGTGTGTGTACCTCGTGTGCCCAGGAGGGGTGTGTGTGTGTGTGTACCTCGTGTGCCCAGGTGTGTGTGTGTGTGTGTGTGTGTGTGTGTGTGTGTGTACCTCGTGTGCCCAGGAGGGGTTTGCTCCCACTGGTCCTGCTCTGTCTGCAGCTGTCTCTCCAGTGGCTGTGTACTCATTCCGAGTCCGGATTTCTGGAGCAGGATTCTTGATGCTGTTGATGGCAGAAACCCAGCTCTAAGTGGTTTTCTCAAGAGGTAACTAATCGGCTCATTGCATGGAAAAGCATTGGTGTAGCTTTATTTTCAAGTTCAGCCTTCATCTCTTAACTCTCTCTTCTGTTTCCTGCAAATTGGCACCATTCTTTGCTTCTATGGGGCAGAAACGTGGCCGACCTCACGCTGGGCCTGTGTCAAGATGAGGGAAAGAACGTGCACTTCGCATTTTTGGCTGAGAAATCTTGTACCTGCCTCCCCAGCACCCAGTCACGTGTCCCAGATTAGCGGAGGCTGGCGTGGGCCACGGCTGGGGACGGGTCCTTCCCAGCAGGGCACGTGCATTCGGCTCCGGGGCTGGATGATTCTCCAAGGAAAATGGGGACTTCATTTTCAGAAGAGGAATGAATGGATGTTGGGCTGTAAAACAGCCCGTGTACCCCTGCTATCCTTCAAAGATTCCTTCTGAGTCTACTTTTCCAAGGTCTCTGACGTTATCAGATTTTTCCCAGGGCTCTTTCCCCACACTCTGTGGTGTGTTCCTGGATTTCCCCACACTCTGTGGTGTGTTCCTGGGGCCTCTGTAAACTCATTCTGCCATGCATCAAAGTTTGATGTCTGTAGGTTTCTGTAATTGGATTTTGAGTTCCTGAGGGCGAGGATTTTTCCTACCAAATTCCCACACCCGCTGGCACGTGTCAGATGGTCCGCAAAGATTTCAGTGGGTCAGAAAGCAGAGAGCGTAGACTTGGAGCCAGACATGCCTGGCTTCCTGCCGGGGCTATTCTGTTGATTAGCTGAGTGGCTTTAGGTGGGTTATTTGCTTCTGTGAACTCAGTTTCCTCATCTAGAGAACAGGCATAACGATGTCTCCTTTTGTAGAGTGACATGATGATACATAGAGTGCCTAGCATGACATCAAAACAAAAATGAAAGACGACGGCTCTTATACGTGTGAAGTGGAGCACAGTCACAGTGCGACTCCTGCTGTCCCTACCCCGCTGCCAAAGGACAAATACCGTATGATTTCACTTATATGTGGAATCTAAAACAGAAAACAAGCGAGCAAACAGAACAGAAACAGACTCCTAGATACAGAGAAGAAACAGGTGGTTACCAGAGGAGAGGGGGTCAGGGAGTGGGCAAAGTAGGTGAAGGGGTTTAAGAGGTAGAAACTTCTAGCTATAAAATAAGTCACGAAGATGTAATGTATGACATGGGGACTGTAGTCAGTAATGTTGTAATAACTTTGTGTGTTGACATATGGTTACTAGTCTCATCCTGGCGATCAGTTCATAATGTTATCAATATTGAATCACTATACGGTACACCTGAAACTAATAGAGTACTGTACGTCAACTACACTACAATAAAAAAGAAAAAAAATCCCAGTATTCTGATAGGGCCTCTATTTGTTAAAACATCAAAGAGAATTCATATAGTAACTTTATTGCTTTCAGGAAAAAGCTTGATAAAAAGTTATGTAAGATATTTGAGCCATTTTTGTTTTCAAATCTGTTGGGCTCATCTCCTTTGTTGCTTTGTTCCCGTGTACTTCCAGAATTATGTTCTTTGCTGCTCCTTTTGTTACTCTGCTGAAAAGGTTTCCCAAGTGCTGATCTTATCACTCCTTCGCCAGCACGGACATGCACCCGTGGGCGGTGCTGTTCACCTCAGACCAGGGGCCCCTGGAAATGCTGCAGGAGCAGCTGCTGCTAAGACTTCCGAGGGCTCCTTGATGCTCCTCTCTGCCTTCCGGGTGAAGTGCATGTTCCTCTGTGTGGCGTTTCTTGCTCTCATGTCTGGTCCTCCCTATAAAGCCGGGACAGATGGATTAAGGACCAGGAGAGGAGGTGCTGCCCGAGGGGAAAGTGTGTGGGGGACCCGGCCTGGGGCCAGGCCAGCCGGCCCACGGGTGCGTCTCTCTCCTGCTGCACCCTCTGCCCCCCGCATGCTTTTTCTGCAGAGCTCTGGACTCTACCTGTTATGTTGGAACATTTCATCATGGGTCTCCTTCACCAGAATGTAAGTTTTACCAGGGTGAGGACGAGGTCTTGTTCACTGCTGTGCCCCAAGTGTCTCGAGTGGTGCCTGGAACATTAAAAAGAGGCTTTCAGTCAACACCTGTTGAATGAACTACCAGACACTGGAGATACCCGTACTCACAGTCCCCGGAGGAGACGGGCAGGTGAGCCGGCAAAGAAGGAGGGCAGCACGGCGCGAGACACGGCTCAGAGCTGCACGTCCCTGCACAAGCTGGGAAAACTCATTCGTTTTTAAGTAAAGTAAAAATAGCATCATCACTTGTTAGTGTTTTAAGGTGGATATTGATGAGACTTGTAATCAAAAATAGTTATTGAGTGCAAATCAAAACCACGGCGAGAGGGACTTCCCCGGTGGCGCAGTGGTTAAGAGTCCGCCTGCCGATGCAGGGGATACGGGTTCGAGCCCTGGTCCGGGAAGATCCCACATGCCAAGGAGCAACTAAGCCCGTGCGCCACAATGACTGAGCCTGCGCTCTAGAGCCCACGAGCCACAACTACTGAGCCCGAGTGCCACAACTACTGAAGCCCGTGCGCCTAGAGCCCGTGCTCAGCAATAAGAGAAGCCACCGCAATGAGAAGCCCGCGCACCGCAACGAAGAGTAGCCCCCGCTCGCCGCAACTAGAGAAAGCCCGCGTGCAGCAACGAAGACCCAACGCAGCCAAAAATAAAATATAAAATAAATAAATAAATTTGTAAAAAAAACCCCCAAAAAACCCCACAGTGAGGTGCCACCTCACACCCACTAGTATGGCTATTGTCAAAAACATGGAAAATGATTTTGGGGGCTAATTCTTTTTTCCTTCTTCACGATTTCATGGCTACAAGATTCAGTCTTACTGTAGATCTTAGCAGCCTCAGCATATGATTTATTTATAAACAGAGAACTTTCACCTTTTTACTTAAAGGAAGCACTTTACGGCTTCTCTCTGGTGTGTCTGAATTGCCAACATCACCACTCCTGCACTTTGGGGTCATTATTAAGTAAAACAAGGGTCACTTGAACACGAGCACTGCTATAGCGGTGGTCCATCTGACACCCAGGACGGCTACTAAGCCACTAACGGGCAAGATGCGCTGGACAGGGCTTCCCTGGTGGCGCAGTGGTTGAGAGTCCGCCTGCCGATGCAGGGGACACGGGTTTGTGCCCCGGTCTGGGAAGATCCCATGTGCCGCGGAGCGGCTGGGCCCGTGAGCCATGGCCGCTGGGCCTGCGCGTCCGGAGCCTGTGCTCCGCAACGGGAGAGGCCACAACAGTGAGAGGCCCGCGTACTGCAAAAAAAAAAAAAAAAAAAAAAAAAAAAAAAGATGCGCTGGACAAAGGGATGATACCCGTGGTGGGGCGGAGTGGGATGTGCGAGATTTCATCATGCTCCTCAGAGCAGCGTGCAATTTAAAACTTATGTATTGTTTATTTCTCGAATTTTCCATTTAATATTTTTGGACTGAGGCTGACCACGGATTATTGAAACAACAAATAAATGGGGGTGGGGACTACTGTATGTGGGTGTGTCATTGCCATTGACGTAAGTTTGGCATATTCATCCCCTGAACCTGAGTGTAAGTTTTGTTTTTAAGATGAGGAGCTGTCACTTAGATGAGTCTGTCTTGGGTAACCTGGTATCCTTGTGAAAATAAAGGCAGCTGGCAGCCAGTACTTGTGTTTGGGTGGTTCAGTGGCCTGCATTTTTGTCTTAAGTGGAGACAGTGTGTGTGACTTTTGGGTTCAGATAAGCTTGAATAGCAAGTGTTGTAGCTGGGAGATTAAGCACAAGTGG
This sequence comes from Lipotes vexillifer, assembly GCF_000442215.2. Classification (NCBI taxonomy): domain Eukaryota; kingdom Metazoa; phylum Chordata; class Mammalia; order Artiodactyla; family Lipotidae; genus Lipotes; species Lipotes vexillifer. The sequence continues at coordinate 3,449,446 of NW_006791731.1, forward strand.
CTCTCGCTCCACCTGTTGAGTGGAGGTGATGCCAGCTCCTGGCTGAGTGGGGAGGGGTTTGGGAAGCATGTTAAGCACAGGAGTTGTACCTGGACACCCTGAGGCCTGACCCCTGTGCCTGGAGCACAGAAGCGTGTTGTCCAAATGAGTCCAGGCCTCAGGGGACAGGTCTGAGCCAGAGATGGAGACCTGGCAGTGAGTGCAGGTGGAGGAAAGGGTGCCGTGGCGTTTCGGCCACCGCTCAGGGTGTGACCCTGGGGCAGAAGAGCTGGGCCGTGCCAGGTTCTGCACCAGCAATGTCCTAGGGATGATAAGATGGATGGATGTTCACGGAAGACAATGAAGAGGCAGCAGGAGGAAGGGTGGGTCACAGAAACCAAAGGTCGTCAAAACAGGTGAAACAATTGATAGCAAGGAGGTCTGATAGGAAGAATGTGGAAAATATCCCCTGAATTTGGCAACATGGGCGTTGTGGACAACTTCAGGAAGTGATGGAGAGGTTTCGATAGCGAATGTGGGAAGAAGCCAGCCTGTGGGGGGTCGCGGAGTCACTGGGATGAAGGAAGCAGCAAGTGGCGTTACTTTTTTGAAGTTTGGTTGTGAAACTTAATGAGAAATGAGTCAGGACTGAGAAGGGAGTCTTGTGCATCTTGTGTCCCCACTGCCTAGAACCCCGGGCTGGTGGGAGCTGCCTGGTGGTGTCTGCTTTTCCCCACTTGTCTCACATACTTGATGAAAGACACAATGATTTTACTCTTTTCACTTCTACGTAGCTGTTTTTGGCTGCATTGGGTCTTAGTTGCTACACTTGGGCTTTCTGTAGTTGCGGCGAGCAGGGGCTACTCTTTGTTGCGGTGCACGGGCTTCTCATTGCCGTGGCTTCTCTTGTTGCGGAGCACGGGCTCTAGGCGAGTGGGCTTCAGTATTTGCAGCACACGGGAGCAGTAGTTGTGGCTCGTGGGCTCTAGAGCGCAGGCTCAGTCGTTGTGGCGCACGGGCTTAGTTCCTCCGCGGCATGTGGGATCTTCCGGGACCAGGGATCAAGCCCGTGTACCCTGCATTGGCAGGCCGATTCTTAACCAGTGCGCCACCAGCGAAGTCCCAGTTCTACATATCTTATCTTCACTCAAGATTTAAGTTAGCAGCTCTTTTATAATTTGGGATAACTTTATTAGGTGAGATAGTTTTAGTTTCTCAAAAAAATTTTATTTGTTAATTATTCTGGAATCTTCTTTTAAATATGATTTCTAAGTCCGTTCTCTTTTCACAAGTCTCCTCCTGAGTCCAGAGCTAATAGGCTCTTGCACTGACCTATCCATTCCTTGATGTCTGAACTGGTAATTGTATTCTGAGCTCTGTCTCTCTCTCCTTTCCCCATCTCCTTCCTCTACTGTTGATTTTCCCCTTAAGATGCAATTTATCAAAACAGAGGCAATGAATTATTGGAAAATATTGATGCATTATATAAGAATAGTCAGATTGATGTGATTTTAAGACTTGATTCCCAGGATGTGGGCTTCCATGTAAGACGTGCAGTGCAGCTTTGTAAACCCCTCTGGCCCTGCTGCCTGCCCTCTCCATTTCTTACTGAAGTCATTCATTCAGTGCTTCGTTCGTTTGTCGGGTCATTCAGCACTGAGGCGGCATCAGTCTTGGATTTGATTCTCCTTTACTGGGGAACAGCAACAGTAGCGTCCAGGGAACTTGACACACTGTCTCTGCTTTGTGTCTGGCGGCTGCTGTCCTTCTTGATTGAACACTTCCTGGGTGCAGGACTCTGCATGGGGTTCTGGGCACTGGAGGAGGTTAGTCCATCTCTTTGAGGAGCTCACAGCCTTAGTTAGATGCTGGAATGATTTGATTTTGCCCGTCGTTGTGAAATCGATCCACCTGGTGTGCAGGTGGGAGACGCTACCTGCTGAGGGTCCTGGGTGGGGGGCTGCAGCTCTGACGGGGACAGCACACCTTCCTTGTCCCTCAGCCCTGCCTCACTGCTGGGAGCAGGCAGCTCTGGTGAGCTGAGAGAGTGCAGAGCATTGACCCTGTTCTTTAAAAATAATTATTTAGTTTATAAAATTGTGGTAAAATATATGGAACATAAAAATTGACCATTTGAATCACTTTAAGTGTACAGTTCAGAGGCTTGGAGTACATTCACATTGTTGTACCACCATCGCCCTGTCCAGCCACAGAACTAAATGCTTTTGATTCTACCCTCCTCCCACAACTGAATTATTTTGAAGTGGTGGCCCCACTACATAGAGTTTATTCTTTTATTCATTTGTTAAATATTTATTGAACACCTTCTGTGCCTTATGCAGTGGGTTAGGACTGGGAAGACAGAGCGCGAGATCAGTCCTGTCTCTGTGGAACTCAGACTAAGAAGGAGCCCAGTAATAAAAACCAATCACAGACTGGGTTGGAGTGCATGGAAAAGCCTTCCACTCAGAGGAAACAGCGTCTGAAAAAGCACAGAGGACTGAAAACGGCAGGCTAGTCAGGGGGAGCTCTGAGGGGTTTCATGCGGCTAGGGCTGAGGGCAGGCGATGGATCACTAGAGCATCGCGTGGTGGCAGGTGAGGCTGGCGGCGCGCTGGGCTGTTCTGCATCTTTCATTTGGGTTTTTCCCGCACCAGCAAACAGAACATTTTGATCACTGTCAATTTCATGTGGCTCCTCTAGGTACAGTGGAGAACAACGAACAGTTTGTACTTAGCGGCGGGCCATGAGCTCGGGGCAGGTAGACAGTGTCACACGGTGGGGCTAGCGTCATAACAGAGGGCTAGTGAGGGCTGGCGGGCAGCCCTGTGCAGAGAAGGAGGGCCGCAGTGGTGCAGAGGGCGGCGTCTCCAGGGAAAGGCCCCTCTGAACTCCGTGCTGCCGGAGCTCTCGGACTTGGCCTTGGGAGGCTGTCGTGTCAGGAATCAGGCTTCCTTTGTTGGTGTCTCTGCATTGTGGGGTTGCTCTGGACACCCTGGTGGCCTGTTGCAGCTGGACTCACGTCTGCATCCCCTTCTCCCTGTCTCTGCCCATCGGCCTTGCTTCTCTCGGGTTTAGAGCTTGAGCCCGCTTTCGAGTCTCTGTTGTGGCTGCATGAAGTTTCTGAATGAACAGTTACGTCTGGAGCAGCGGGACAGGGGTGAGTCCTGACTCTGCTCCCTGCCAGCTGTGTCATCGTGGGCAAAGCCGCTTTGCCTCTCAGAGCCGCACCTTCTACGTCTGTGAAATTAGGATGAGATTTACTCTGAGTGTTGTGCAGAGTGGAGATCACGCTTGCAAGGTGCTTGGAGCACAGCCAGGGCTCCGTGAAGCCTGCACACGATACTGTATTCTGTGTCATGAAAGGAAAGAGCGGAGGAAGGGTTAGGCCTGCTGCTTCTGATGAGGCCCATGTGGGTTCCAGGGAACTCTAGGGATCCTCAGTTATTAGCTATGAGACCTTTCAGCAAGTCATTAACTCCTCCGAGCCTCAACTTCCTCACCTGTAAAATGCGATGATAATAGCCACGTGTGACCAAATCAGACAGTGATAAAGAGTGGAGGAAGGGTTAGGCCTGCTGCTTCTGATGAGGCCCATGTGGGTTCCAGGGAACTCTAGGGATCCTCAGTTATTAGCTATGAGACCTTTCAGCAAGTCATTAACTCCTCCGAGCCTCAACTTCCTCACCTGTAAAATGCGATGATAATAGCCACGTGTGACCAAATCAGACAGTGATTTAGGCCCTGGACACATAAAATAGCACATCCTGAACACTCAGTAATTGATGGCTGCTCCTAACTTGTGTTTGTAGTGATGGCACTTGCCCTTGTTTCAAAACTCAGGATGGTCTGGTTCCCTGGTATCTGTTCCTCTTCCTTGACTATTAAATAGGGTAGCAGTTTCTAGAACAGAGGCCAGGAAACTCACTTGTTAGAAGTTAACGAGGCCTCTGGGCAATGTACAGCATTGCAGTTGCTCTGTCTCACCACACAGGGCTGCCCTTTCTCAGCGAAGTGCTGAGCTGCCCTGCCGTCCGTGGGCACCCAGACCTGAAAAGAGGATTCTTTTAGAAATAGTATCGATAGTTTGATTTGGGTTTTTGTTGTTGTTGTTTTTTTTAACATGTAATGCCTGATTTTCTTTGGAGTTGCAGAGTGAGAGGCCTGATTTCCCTCTTTACTTGGGCTGAGTGGCTAGGATGAGATTCAGAAGAGCTTCTGGCATTATCCATGGAATTCTGCTTTATCTAATGGGCAGACTCTTTTCTCTTGCCTAGTATGCTTTCCTGTGGACATGATGTGGAGGCTGATAGGAGGCAAACCTTTGCGGGGGAAGACACCTGCTGCTTTCTGTGTTAAATAGAGTGGGTGGGGGACTTGCTCCCCTGCCTCCTGGTGTCACCGTGGGAGGGCAGCTCCACTGAGGGCAGGGACTCTATGATTCACTTCAGCGCCTGGTGGTAGTAGGTGCTCTCTCAGCATTTGCTGAATAGTTAAATAAATAATGAATCTGGGGAAGTCACTTGACCTTCTTGAGGGGTTGTTGTTGAGCTGTACACTCACATTAAGTAGGTCCCTGCTTCCAAGTTCAGGAGCACAGTACTTGGCACACAGCTAGCGGGAGAGGAGACCCGGGCTCCCTCATTCCCAGCCCCGGTGGTTTTCACCTCTCCACATGTTCCTTGTAGGCCACGAGCAAAGGCACTGCCTGCTGTGGTTTCCAAGGTACGCCCTTGAACTTGCAAAGTGCTGGCTCTCAGATAAGCCATTTTCAAGGCTTGCAAGTATCTCCAAAAAAAAAGTGAGATGTCTTTTTTTGTTGTTATTATTAGAACATAGCCCCTTTTCCTGTTAGGCATTGCCAATCAATTTGGCAACTGTTGCAAGAACCAAAGTATACACTCAGTTGGTTTAGCTAGCCTGCTTTTTTGGGCATTGACACTCAGGGGTCACGTGTCAATAGATCCACAGAAATTTATCTTTTTGGACGAAGGGTTACTTATTAAAACAAATTGGACTGTCCTTTTAATTTATTATTTCTTGGGATCTAAGGGTCAGAAGCAATCTGAACAGTCATCTGCAGGCTCCCTGGGGGTGCTTGGTGGGTCTTCTCTGTATCTATTTCCCTTGTTCCTAGCATTCATGGGATAGGTGTCCCACAAATATTTAAAATTAAATTAATTTATTTTAAATTAAATAAATTGAGTTAAAAGAAAGAATTTCAGTCCAGTCTCGACGAAATACAGGGCTCTTTTTCTGCAGCACGTGAGCAGTGGCTGTGAGCTCTCCGTGTGGTCACGCCCGGCGGCGGGAGCTCAGGTTCTTCCTTACGTTGCCCCCCACCCCAGGTCCCAGCCCCTGCCTTCTGAAGCCTCCACCTTAGAGACTCCTAGCAGGAAAGGGGCTCTCCCTTTTCTGAAGCTTTGTATCCTTGAGCTAAACAGTCCCCATTTGGAAACCCATCTAGATCTCCTTGCCCTCGTGTTTACCAATGAGAACTTTTGCCCTTTTAAATCATAGCACCCAGGTCTACCCGTCCAAGGAGTGAGCCCTTCCATCATGAGATATTTCTTGAGCATCAGTTAAGTGTCAGGGATTGTAATGAGAGAGCTTCCTACCACATGGAACGCACAATCCAGCAGGGGGAGATACATCAATACAGAATCCTAACAGCATAGCGGTCTAATAGCGTAGCCCGGTGCTGTGCTAGCCTTCCGACGAGGAACAGTGGAGCCTAAAGGCGGGAGGAGGTCATTTCTACCTGAGGGTTGCGATGAGTAAAGATTTCATGTACATTATTTACTCGCGTAGCAGATACTCAGTGAGTGCCTTCTCTGAGCCAGTGTGTGCTGGACCACAGGGCATAATGACACGGCCCTTCTCTCACAGGGTTTATAGTCTGTACAATAGCCCTCCGATTCAAATAACCAAGACAGAAGCTCTGAAGAAAAGGAATGTGATTCTGTGAGGTCATAGACTGACCTAGACAAGGGTATTGGACAAGATTTTCCCGAGGAGGTGCTGAGATCCAAAGGATGAGTGGGAGCTCGGCAGAGGGATGGGGGCGGAGTGAATGTTGAAAGCAGGGGAAACGAGGCGAGGGGGTGGAGTGGTGGTCAGGGGAAGCTGGCCGTGCAGCCCGTGGGCCGTGGTGAGGTTTGGTGTTTGTTATCAGGGTAGTGGAAGCCTTTGGAGGGCTGCAGGAGCGGGAGGGACAGGGGAGTGAGATTTAAGATCTGCGCCCCGGCTCAAGCTTGGGGAGCGGTGTTGGAGGGGAGGCCAGCGTGGAAACGGGTAAATCAGGACACTGTTAACACTAGTCCAAGAGAAACACAATGATGGCTTGGATAAGGTGATGGAGTAGAGCCAGAGAGAAATGGATGGATTTCAGAGATATTTGCAAACAAAAAGGCTGGCACTTGGTGGTGGAGGATATGAAGAGAGGAGATGGGGTTTCTGAGATGGGCGTTTGGACTGACAGTGGAGTTGTGGCTGAGCGGGAAAACGTGGGACAGGAAAGGAGTTCTCTTCCTTGGCAGAGGCAGGGTGGACCTGGTCATGGGTTCACGCTCAGATTCGGGGAGTGTGGGCGCCTTTGAAATAGCCAAGCAAAGTAGACAGCTGTATAAACAGATCTAGAGCTCGGAGGCGATGTTTGAGCTGACTCTTGAAAAAGGGGTTGGCTGGTTTCCAGGTGAGCAGTGGAGAAGGGCATTCAGGGCAGTCCAGCATGCGGGGCGTGACCCAGCAAATGTGGGGGGGCTTGAAAGAGCTCTGGTGTTAGGGGGCCGTAATGGTTTTTGGGGGTTTAGGGAGTGGGGTGTGTAGCGGAAGGTAGGAATGGAGAGATGTGGGGCTGGGGCAGGTCCAGGAGAATCTTCTATGCCACAAGGAAGTTTGGACTTCGTCCTGCCGGGTATCAGCAGCTACTGAAGGGATTTTAGCAAGTGAGTATATGATCAAATTTGCACTTTAGAAAAGCCACTCTGCCAGGAAAGTTGAGGATGGGCTTAATGAATCATTCATTCATTCATTCCCTAAGGCTGCACGTTACCCGCCCTGTGCTGAGCTCCGGGTCAGATGCTGGTGGGCCAGAGGTCAGTAAGGCGGAGTTGGTGCTTTAAAGGGTTGATTGTCTGCTGGGGAAGATAGGCCCATAAACATACAGTCGTAATGTGGTGGCTGTAAGGATGCACATGCACATAGAGTATTGTCGGCGTGGAATAAAGGGAGCTCACCTAGGCTCTGCTTACAGAAGGTTTCTAAGATGCAATAAAACAGAGTTTTAAAAGAATTGCAGGGGAAATGGGTGGTCGTAGAAATTGCCTTCCAAACAGAAGGAAGGGAGAACAAGGTCATGGAGGGAAGAAGCAGCAGAGGGTGTTAGGTAAAATCTCCATCAGTTTGTTGCCAGAAGGCAAAGAGCACAGCGAAAGTGGTAAGAAATGAGGGTGGAGACGTGAGGGGCTCGGAGCTCCCGAAAGCCCTGGAGTCTGAGGAAGAGGCTGTGATTGGATGAGCTCTGCGTTTTAGGAAGATCACCCTGACATCTGTGGGGAGAAGGGATGTGCAGATGAGATTGTGAGGAACCCTTTGCCGTACAAAACAACAACCCCCCAAACAAAACAACCCCCATCAGGAAGAGAGTGAGCACCCTCAGGTGGGTAAAGGGTGGCTGTGAAAGCTCACTGTTGGGGTCTTCTTAATGGTGCAAGTCAGGATGCTCCCCGAGACCAGGAAGGAGACACTCTTGCCGTTCCTGTTCAGCGTTGTACAGGAAGCTTGAGCCAGATGATTGGGCTACAGGGAATGAAATGCAAGGCCTCCAGTTTAGAGAAGAGCAAGTAAAACTACCTCTGCTGGCAGATGACGTGATCTTCTGTAAGTCATTCGCTAAAACACTATTACAACTAATAAATGAGTTCGGCAAAGTTGCAGGATATTGAGAAAATAATTTTTTAATAATGCTGTTAAAAATAATAAAATAATTAGGAATAAACTTACTGTAAAGAAGTGTTAAGACTTGGGTACTGAACACTGTAAAACATCATTGAGAGACGTTACAGAAGACCTAGGTGAGGGGAAAGACATCCCGTGTTCTTGGAGCGGAAGGCTTAACTACTGTCTGCCTGTGAACCTGCAGGTGGCCACCTCTGGGCCAAGGAGAGGGCGTGGGAGGAGCCAGCCCTACCCACACCTTGTTCACAGACCTGCAGCCTCCAGAACTGGGAGACAGTATATTTCTGCTGTTTCAGTCACACCCGTTTTGTTACTTTATTTTGGCAGCCCTAGCGGACTAGTCCGGAGAGGAAGGAAGGGTGCTCAGTAGGAGGGATTATCCACCAGCTGGTGGAATCCAGCCTGTCCGCCAGCTCCAAGCGCCTGAGATCACCTAGCCCTCTGTGTAGGGGCTCCTGTGTCGGTTAACGTGGCCCGAGGGCGTGTCCATCCCCTGCTGGGTGTCCTGGCCCTCCTCCGTCCCCGTCATCCCACGTCAATCTCCACATCCGCTTATCTGTCCCCGTGCAGTTGATTCCTTGCAGCCTAGATGTGGGAGGTTGATGAACCTTTGCTGCACGTCATCTCACTGCTTTTGATGCCATATGTAAGCCACTAGAAGTCGCTTAGAATTTCAGCTCTGCTGTCTCTTGTGTTTGCTCTCCCTAGAGACCGTGGTGTCCTAGGGATTGAGATAAACTTGCTTATTCTGTTCTTACTTAAGTCACTGATGGGAAAAGCCTATAGGAGACAGTGCGGAAGGTGAGGCACCACAGCGCCCCAGCCACGCCCTGGGGCCTTTCTCTTGGCTCCAGGGCCCCACGACAGTCTCTGCACCCCTTCTACCCTCTTCCTCCTGTGGGGACGGCTGGGGTTTGGTTACCAGCCAGTCGGTCTCGGTCTCTGTCTTGATGGTCTCCTCTCCTGGTCCCAGTTACCACCTGTGGCTACTGGTGATTTGGGGACCAGTTCCTTTGATCCAGCTGCATCCACCCCAGTAACTCTTGGGCTTCATTTTCCTCAACTATAAAGTGAGGGCCATGATAATCATCGATTCATATGAGGTCGTTATGATGATTAAAGTGAGGTAACAGAATGGAGAGCTTGGCAGTAGTGCCTGGCTCATGCTAAGCTGCAGTGTGTGTGCATCACTCCCGCTCTGCCTGGGCATGTCTTCCTCACACACGTCCTGCCACACGTATTGCGTGTCATGGCATGGTGGGCTCTCCTGATTCCCCCGGTCATCCAGTTGGAGTCCTCTGGGATGCATGTAGCGTTATACATGCATACCTACATAGATACATGCATACTTATGTGTGTGTGTATAGTATTATACGTGTGTGTGTGTGTGTGTGTGTGTGTGTGTGTGTGTGTGTGTGTGTGTTACATAGAGTCCTCTCATGTAGTTTCCTCAGGCCTCTTGGGTTTCATATTTGTGCTTCACATACTGGGTCAAGTTGAGCAAAAACTTGGGTGAGATGAGCAGGGAATTAATAAATGTTTGCCCGGCACCTTGGAAGAAGGTGATTTAGATACATTTTAATCAACCCAGCGACCTGTGTGTAGATACTTTATCCCCGCTTCACAGATAAGCAATGTGAAGCCCAGGCACTAATCTGAGAGAATAATATTCTTAATCCTATTTAAGAGCCCAAGGAACCTGCACTTGCTCTTGACCTTCCTGGTCTGTTTGGGATTGGCTGGCCATCTGGGACACACTGACCATGCCGGGGGCCCCCACTAGTCTTCGTTTGCAGGGAGACCAGAGCCGTGGGGACGAGATAAGAGGTTGACGGTACCATTACTCTCAGGAGTGGAATGATAATGATAATAATAGTTCCTGCCTCCTGGGAAGTGTTTTCATATATATTACCTTATTTAGCTTCACCAGACAACTGGTTTAGCCCAGCAAAGTACAGACTGAAAATGTAAAAGACTTACCTGTGCACTTTTTCTGTTTTGGAGACTGTGAACTTAACTAGAAAACCACTCCCAAATGGGTCAGCTCCTTCTGGAAACATAATCAAGAGAACGTGGCTGTAAATAGTGTCTGTAAATTAACAATTTGCAGTCCTCATAAAGCACGATCAGATTGCCACAATGAATAGAAAGACTGAGCTCAAAATGAGAATAACTCTATTCATCTTGCTCGTTCCGTCATTCATCTCGTGCTCAGAACTATGAACGTACTGGTTCCCAGAACCTCTCCAGGCCTTCTCTTACAAGGTGGGTATAAGTATTTTTGGATATGAATCACTCATTGAATTGCCTGAAGTGTTCTCTGAATTGCTGCAAGATTGTTGGAAGGTACAGGCCTGAAAGGAAAGCCTTCTGGAGGAACCCCCACGGGGTCTGAGTCAGTGTGGACACAAGGTTGGGACAGTGGCGTGGCAGGCACCCTGTCGTCCTGCCATCCTGAGCCTCCTTGTGGACAGGTTGTGGCATCGTGGTACATTGGAAGGGCCCTGGGCAGTATGAAGGAGATGCTAACTGGACCGTCCTCAGGTTTCTTCCCAGGTAGTGAGTCCATGACAAAACCCGGGGATTCTTTTCTCTGACAGCAGAAAACTTGTTTTAGAAGAGAATTCAGGGTAATAAAGCGGAGTCCAGAATCCAGGTGTGAAAGTCAAGTGAAAATGAGGTTGATGGCTATGAATGGAGAAGGGACAGCACCATGACAGCATCACAAGGGCATCATTTTTATTAAGATGGTCTGAGTGTGTCAGTGCTAAGTGTGCAGGTGTCTCTGACCCCCTCCAGAGGTCTGGTTGTTTTCTCCCCTCCCCGCACACACCCCCCTGGCTCTGGGCCTCACGGCTCGTTTGTACGACCGCTTGAGGATAGGCTCCCCTAAGCCAAAGCCAAAGGGCAGGGCTTTGGCTGTCTTGTTCATCGCGTGCCCCTGGGACCTGAGCCAGCACCTGGCACAAAGTAGTATCTCGATAAATATTTCCTGATGAAGTGAACGAAGGCACGGCTGCTTTTCTTCTGTATTGAACGTGCTATATGAGAGGCTGTGTGTGCTTCCCTCCTGCAGCCCCCGAGCCCATGGCGCTGTGCACAAGCCGTGTGTCTGGCCCTGGGGGCCTGGGCACTGACTCCGTGTGCTTTTCCTGTATGATGGTGTCACTGTGCCTGTTCCAGCTTCACTGTCCTCTTCTGGAAGTGAACTCGCTGTGGCTTGAGAATCAAGTGAAATAATACGTATAAAATGCTTTTTAAAAGCAGGAAGTGTTGTTGGTGATTGAGCTGTCTTTCTGTCTATCTCATCGATCATTGTAATTATGCTGATTTAGGCCAGAGCCTGAGAGTGATGTTCACACTTAAGATAAAAATAACTCTGATACTGTTAGTAAGTTCTGCTTTATTCTTTGATTTCCCATCTTCCTGCCATGAAGTTATCCAGCTATAAATAAATATTATGACTCTTTTACGGTGAAGGAAGCGCTGTTTCTCTGACACAGCCGGCTTATGTTGACAGTGTAGCCCAACCGTGTGCCTCCTCTAATTATTGATTATGCCTTTTGCTATCTCAGGCCTAGAGTAAGGCATCAACCAAGACATTAAGACACTGCTGAGACGTGGACTTCTGTATGTCTGCTGAGACCATGTGTGCTGCCCCCACAAAAGGAAAGAATTCATTTACGAATACAGTGAATAAGAGGGATGTGGCACTGTGGCTGGCGTAGGGGAGGGATTCTGATGTAGACAGCTGTTGCCTGTGGAGCACTTATGCTTTATTGGATTTTCTGCTTAGGTTCATCCTAAAGTGGGTGGTTAGCTGTCCGCTGCTGAAGGTAGAGTAAAGCATGGACCCCAAAAAGGGAGACAGGGAGTCAGTCATACAGAAAGAAAAGAGGAAGTGCAGATTTGAGTAGAAATGGAAGGAAACTTGTCTTTATTAAGCACCTGTGTTACGTAACGGGTAATTTCACATACTTTATTGCATTTAGTTACCCAAATTATACTGCAACATGAGTGCTTTTATCCCCACTTTTTTTCCTGTAAGAAAACTGAGCCCTGTGGTTATTAAGCAACTTGCCCAAGGTTATGGAGTGTATTAATGACAGGGCAGGTGGTTTCAGAGCCTGCTGTGTGAGAAACTACGAGAAGCTGCTTAGTGACTATTCATTATAAAGTAGAAGAGGCGTGTAATATAGGAGAGAGGCTGGCAAGAGCCATGTTATTAAGGTGGAGGTAACACTTAAAAGCTCAAATTAATGACACAATGCCACAGGGCTGGTCTTTAAAAAAATAATTTTAAAATAGAGTTGGTTTCTAAGAGCATGCTTTTTAAAATATTTATTTATTTACCTTTTTTTTTGGCTGCGTTGGGTCTTAGTTGCGGCACGCGGGATCTTTCGTTGTGGTGCGCAGTCCCTTAGTTGCAGCGCCCGTGCTTCTCTAGTTGTGTCGCGCGGGTTTTCTCTCTCTAGCTGAGGCGCTCGGGATCAGTAGTTGTGGTGCGCAGGCTTAGCTACCCCGCGGCATGTGGGATCTTAGTCTCCCGACCAGGCATTGAACCCGCGTCCCCTGCATTGGAAGGCAGATTCTTTACCACCGGAACATCAGGGAAGTCCCTAGGAGCATGCTTTTTTAATGGGGATCCTTACATTGGCTTGACTATAAGTTGAGGGGGAAAATGTGCATATGTATATACGCACATGAGCACACCTCCCCTCCCCCCCGCCCCTGGATGCACAGTGCCCATCGACATACATTCTTGGAGGTTGAATGTAGAATTTAGCCCTTCACCAAACCCTTGGAACCTGCTCTGGTAGGGGCGGGCAGACAGGTGCCTGCTGTAGCAAAGGGCACGCGCGTCTCGTGCCACACAGCTGCCCCTGCGTGTTCAGCGTTGAGTGAAGCAGAGAAGGGATTTAGGAGGTCCAGCACGTAGAAGAATTGAGTAGCTGGTGAAGAACTTGCTAAGTGTATCCTCATAAATTCCTTAAGTATGTAACATTTCCAAATTCTCTGTTCTTGAAGAAAGTTGGTTTTGAAAGTTAAACTAGTGTATTGAACATTTAGCAACTTGTTAATTGGATTGAATCAACTCTGTTATTTGCCAGATACCCTACCAGGACCTTTAATATACTTGTGCCATTTAAGGGAATAAGTACTGAATTTAGGTAAAGGTTTAGCAAAGGAGAGACAGTGAAGATGGACTTGCAGACAGGGAATTGGTGTGGAATTCCAGGTCTGGTCAGGTCCTGCTTTGATTCATTCTTGCCAGAAAAAGAGCTTAGGCAATAACAGAAAAAAACTGAAAGGGGAAATCAAAAATACCTCTGTGAGGTAAAATATAAGATAAACATTTTAAGAAATACAAATCAAAAAATATGAAGCAGTTAGGTGTATTCTGGGTCCCAAAGTTTCATGGGTGGCTAGGATTTTAGCACAATGCAAAAAAACAAAATAAAACATTAGCAAATCAAATTCTGCCGGGTATAAAAGCAATAAAAAGGGCTTCCCTGGTGGCACAGTGGTTGAGAGTCCGCCTGCCGATGCAGGGGACACAGGCTCGTGCCCTGGTCCGGGAGGATCCCACATGCCACGGAGCGGCTGGGCCTGTGAGCCATGGGCCCTGGGCCTGCGCGTCCGGAGCCTGTGCTCCACAGTGGGAGAGGCCACAACAGTGAGGCCCGGGTTCCGCAAAAAAAAAAAAAAAAAAAAAAGGAATGAAAAGTCATGACCAAGCAGACTTTATCTTAGAAATGCGAGGATGGTTCTATGTCAGAAAAATCTCTCAATGTTACATGTCATACTAGCAAGTTAATTGAGGGGAAAACAATTTAAATAGATACAGAAAATTCAATAAAATCCAACATATATTCATAATAACAGCTCTTAGTAAACTAAGACTTCAAGGGAGCATTATTAGCTTAATTTAAAGTGTCTGAGAAATCCATAGGAAACGTTACGCTTACCTGTGAAACTTTCGACTCATTACCGTTTAAGTCAGGAGTGAGACAAGGATGTCTGCTCACTGTTTTCACTCGAAATTACCCCAGTTCTAGCTGATGCAATAAGAAAAGATAAAAACATGAGAGACATATGAATTAGAATGGAAGAAACAAACATGTCTTTATTGGTGGATGATCAGATCATTTATGGGGAAAATTCAAGAGGACCTGCAGACAGCTGTTAGAATTGATGAAAGAGTTCAATAAGCTTTCTTGATTCAGGATAAAAAATTAATAGCATGTCTCCATACCAATGAAAAATAATTAGGAAATACAATTTAAAACATTCTTATTCATAATAGCCATAGATACTCCAAGGTACTTTGGGGGAAAAAAAAATCTGCAATGTATGCAAGACCTTTATGTAGAGTATTACAAAGCTTAAAAAGCAGACCTGATGAAACCATGCACTGTGTTCCATGTTCGTGGATGGAAAGACTCAATATTGTGAAGATGTCAACTTACTCCCAGCTTTATCTGTGTTATATATCATCCCTAGAAAAATTCCTGGTTTTAAAATCAACCCGACAAGCTGATGTTAGAATTCCTATGGAGGAAGAATGAGCCAGGAATAGCCAAGACAGTTGAAGCATGTGATCAAGTCGTGGAATCTTGCCCTGTGAGGTACTAAGGCTTATAAACCCAGAGTAAGTAAAACAGTCTGATAAATTGTGCAGGGACAGGTAGACACGTTTTGTAAAAGGGAATAGAAAGGTCCAAATCAGGTCCATAGCTATAGGGAAAATTGACACACCCAGTTTCATTAATTCTAAGAAGCACCTTTGTTTTATCTCTGAAATACAAATTCATCTTACAATCTATGATGTTTTATAATTGTTGCCAGCCAGATGGCAGACCTAACACAGTTTTATAAAAACGTTCTGATAAGAGTTTTAGAGTTGATGGAATATGGAATGACCGGGGTCATCATAAATCAATGGGAGAAAGTCAGAACCTTTTCATAAATGATGCTGGAACATTTGGTTATCCATGTGGAGAAAAAAAGAGAATTGGAATATGATAAACAGAATTGGTGTCAGGATAAAGACACAAGTCTGAAAGAGCAACATGTTTACGACTTTACCATTTTAGGGAGCGTTTCTTAGGCTTGGAATGTAAAGACCGTAGAGGAAAAGGCGGACCAGTTCGATTATATCAAACTATACAAAGTTCTGTAAAGGAGACTCTATGAACAATTTAAAGCTAAGTCACATGTCATTTCATGTTTTGCATCTTTTAGTATGTATGATATACCGCAAGTAAAGAAAGAGTTAAAAACACAGAGAGGGGAAGGATCCACAGAAAGGGAGGTGTGACTAGCACACACCACCAACAGAGGACTGGTCCCCAGACTGGAGGAGGGATTTTCATGGATGTGGGAATCAATAAGAAGCCAGAGAAATGGGCAGTGGGGGTGAGCCGGCCCTTCCCAGGAGAGGAAGCCTGAGCTGGCGAGGGGCATGCTGCCGCTGCCCAACCCTGTGATTAGATTCTTAATGATGCTTTTGTAAATACTAGCCAGGGAGATGCACCAGTAGCAGCTCCCTCATCCTCTACCCTGTGGTCCTGCTTTAGTGTTCTCCGTAGCACTCAGCACCCTCCTGACGTGCCATTCATCATCTCTTGTATTTTTATTTTTAAATTTATTTTTATTTTATTTATTTTACTTTTGGCTGCACTGGGTCTTCGTTGCTGCACACGGGCTTTCTCTAGTTGCGGCGAGCAGGGGCTACTCTTCGTTGCGGTGCGCGGGCTTCTCATTGCGGTGGCTTCTCTTGTTGTGGAGCACGGGCTCTAGGTGCGGGAGCTTCAGTAGTTGTGGCTCGCGGGCTCTAGGGCGCAGGCTCAGTAGTTGTGGCGCACGGGCTTTGTTGCTCCACGGCGTGTGGGATCTTCCTGGACCAGGGCTCGAACCCGTGTCCCCTGCACTGGCAGGTGGATTCTTAACCACTGCGCCACCAGGGAAGCCCCATCATCTTTTTATTTCTGTGTATTGCCTGCTCCTCCGAAAGGGCAGTGATTTTGTCTGTCTTTTAACCATGTCTTCAGTGTTTTTAGCAAAATGCTTGGCGTATGACAGTTTAAATATCTGTTGAGTAAGTGACTGGAGGGACAGATGTATGGGTGGGTGGGACAGCTATAGTTTCACAGTTGTAAAATGTACCCATCAGATTGGGAAAATAAAAACAAATTCTTTAATACCAGAAACTGTAAGGGCGTAGCAAAAGAGGAACTCTCATACAGCGTTGGCCAAAGTATAAATCTGTACAGCCATTTGGCATTTTTAATGAGGTTGAGGCTGCGTATATTTTTGACCCGTAATCCCTACTCCTTAGACGATACATCAGAGAAGCTCTTGGGCAAGGAGGCAAGCACAGGGTTCCCTGCAGCACTGTCTGAATAGTGAAAATTAGAAACCACCTGAATGTCCATTGATAGGGGGCTCTTAAATAAAATGTGTTAAATTCATGTACTGAAATACCACACAGTGGTTAAAATGAACTAAATCTACATTTATCAGCATGTTTAAGTCTGGACATGATCGTATATTGAGTGAAAACAGTAAGTTTCAGAATAAAGTGAGTATGATTACGTTTCCATCATGTTTAAAAACATGCAGAACAATACCATATCTACATACATGTAGTAAGCACGTAAAAATACATGTGAAGAGCACACACCAACTTCAGGGTGGTGGTTACCTCTGAGGAGGAAGGCGGGGCACTGGGGGGCTTCACCTGTAAGTGAATATGGCAAAATGTTAAGATTTCTCATAGCCCCGTGGGTTTGAATGTGTGGATGAGGACTGTATACGCTTTACTATTCCCCTCAGCTCATGGGTTCTTAACATTTTTACCATTTTGCCAGTCGGCCTGCCTGCCCGCCCTCCTTCTGACGAAAGCAGACGTCATAGGTACCGTCGAGTTAGTACAGAATACAAGAAAACCCCTGATCGCACCCCTGTCCCGCCCCCTCACGGGTGTTTGTCCTTCCAGTGCCTGTTGGGAGGGCCGTTTGGTTAGCTTGTTCCGGAGGTACAAATTGGAGGGGCGTGTCTGGGAGCGCATGTGTGTGCGTCTGCGTACGTACGCATAAAGCACACCTGTAGGCACAGTACGCACGATCGGGGCCTGTTCACCAGGAGCTGCTGCTCAGTGTCACACGTGTGTTCCTGCCAAACTCGACCGCGGCTTCAAGGTGAGCTCTGCAAATCCTGCACTCACCTCTGAATTCCCTTAGTGAGTTAGTTTGGTTTTGAGGTTTTAGAAGACTTTCACCTTTATCGTTTATGTCTCCCCTTAGGAACCCATCATAAAAAGGAAAATGACCAGAACTCGCTGTATTTTCTTCCCAGTTGGGGGATTGGGGTTGGTTGAAGGGATTTTAAGATTCTTTTTTATAGAGGAGTAGAGATGGGCAAACTTACACAGAGTTTGTAATTTTCAGAGAGCCCCCCAAATCCTAGACATCTCTCTTCCTCTAAGGGGCAGGCAGTAGGGAAGCAAAGGCCAGCGCCTCTGGGGGTCAGGGTCCTAGTGGGGCAGAGCAGCAGGCGGCATTTGTGTGCGGGCAAGGCCCTCAGCAGCTGACAACAGTGGGAGCTGCCAGCCCCTCTAGGCCTGCAGGGACCGAATGGTGTAACCAGAGCCTTCTGAGAGCTACAGCCATGGAAGCATGGCTGGACAAGGCTCTGGGCACGGGGTTCCCAGCCCCACTGGGCTAGGGAGACACCCAGGCCCCCCTCTCACTGCCCTTGGGTCTGCGGCCTGTCCTCCTTGGGCTGAGCCCAGCCAGAGAGAAGGGTTCTAGGGGTGCAGCCCACGGAGCGGGGGAAGAAGACCCAGTGCTTTTTCTGCGCTGCTGTGTCTCAGCTTCACCACACGCCTGTGAGGCAGGTCCTGTGTCTCCTTCTGAGAGAGGAGAGAGGGAGGCTTTTGCACAAGGTAAGCGAAACCCGCTAGACTGAGAGTCCTTGCGTGGGTCCCCATTGGCTGAGGGGCCTGGGGCGCGGGGCCCTCAGGTCTAGAGCTCCCTGCTGGGGCCCGAGTTGCTCTTTGAGGGCAGTGGCATATGTTGGCGCTCCCCTCTGTGTAAGTAGACCTTTTCCTTGCCATATACATTCTACTGCCCACGTCCTTAGGACGGTAGCTAGAACATGGTCTCATCTCTTCCCTTTGACTGACGGGTGGTTGAGGAGTTGCGACAGGTGGCGGCAGAGGGGAGTTAGCCGGGTGGCGGTGCGATTCTGTGCTTGTGTCCTCGGGGCCAGGACGGAGCTACAGTCACTCGTTCGTTCGCTCCCCAAGCAGCTGCCCCTACTCGGGGCACCAGGCTGCGTGGATGCAGAGCTGCGGTGACGCGGTCCCTGCCTTCCGGAGGGTTGTGGTCTGTGGAGTAGGTAAGGGGGTGAGGAGCCCAGGAGAAGAACTCGCAAGTTGAGGGCCCCCAGGTGCTGGGCGTCTTTCTTTTACTCTCTGATTTATTCCTTAAATCTCTGGTTTAGGCATTTCATAGTCCCTCTTAATAAATGAAGAAGTGAAGGTTTGGAGAGGTTGATTTATTTATGCAAGTAAACTAACAATGTGGCTGAGCTGAAACTCAAGCCTGCAACACTCTGGCTCTGAGCTCCCTGCTCCTATGTGGAAAATGGCCCGTATTTTAGGAGCAATGTGGGTAAGATGTCCCTCCAGATAGAAGTAGCAGAAATTAGAGAAGACTGCATGGACGTGGCCTCTGAACCTGGGGTGGACCAGGGGCAAGGACGGGATACCCCTTCTTGGGGGCTGCTATTCACGCTGTCCGTCCTCCTGCATTGTAGGTCATTGTAGGAACAGCCTTCCCGGTGCGTGTGACCTCTGCGGCCCGCTGGGGAGCCACCCTGCTGCGCAGGGTGCTTGGGCAGTGCCTCCAGTCAGCTGGTGAAGCTGGAGCCCCCTTGCCGCTTTAGGGGCTGTGTTTTGGAATGTTACAGTGAAAGACAAAGGTCATAAAGTGTCACATAGTCTATTGTGTTCCTCCAGTGTTCACTTCTTGGCACTTGGGAAAAAGAAAACTGAAACTCATTCTGTGCGTGTGTGGATATGTGCACGAGACGCAGTGTTTCTGAGGACACGTCTTCAAATGCGATCGTGTGGAGCTATTTTTAGGTATCCCTTCTCCCAACAGCGCTGCTTAAAGATTCAGCTCAGGCTGCTAATAGGTATATTTATAACCGTTCTGTGGACGGCCCAGCATGAATGCTGCTGCAGATGATGCTGTTCCTGGAGGTGGTCGCCATGACTACCGTTAACCCTTTTGCTGGGAAGAGTCTGTCAGTGGGTGCGCTTTGTTCCCCAGGGCGCTCAGTAGCCTTTGAATGCATGCATGCATGGACTCTGAAACGGAAACAAAAATTGAGTGCGTTTTATGCTTAAGCAGTGAATAAACTCGGTAAATGAATGGGCAGCATGAGTGATCAGTATTAGTAGAGGCTCCTCCCTTGCCCTTAAAAAAACTAGAACAATAAAGTTAGCTTTGTAGCTATTGCTGAGCACTGGGGTGCTAAAATCATCTTTTTTTTTAGAATTTTTTATTGCTTTTATTTTTGGCTGCATTGGGTCTTCGTTGCAGTGCACGGGCTTCTCGTTGCGGTGGCTTCTCTCGTCGCAGAGCACGGACTCTAGGCACGCAGGCTTCAGTAGTTGTGGCACACGGGCTCAGTAGTTGTGGCTCGCGGGCTCTAGAGCGCAGCAGGCTCAGTAGTTGTGGTGCACGGGCTTAGTGGCTCCGCGGCATGTGGGATCTTCCCGGACCAGGGCTCGAACCCGTGTCCGCTGCATCGCCAGGCAGATCCTTAACCACTGTGCCACCAGAGAAGTCCCTAAAATCATCTTTTAAATTTGAATATAGACTCACATGTGTAGAGAAAGACGAATCAGTCCCTTAAGATACATTGTTCCTGCTTCACTACCTGTCATTTCTCTAACTTTGCAACTTACTGGTTTAAACAACGCAAGTATGTCTTTATTAATATTCACTCATTAACTGGAACACCACTACAACAAGCTCTAAGACTGGCATCCATTGGGATATAAGTCCAGTCCTGATTTACCTAGAAGGATTCATAGGTCACTGGGTTCAAAGTACAGAGAGATATAATCCGATAAGTAGACTTATTTCCCCCATTTTTAACCAACCCTCATTGTGCTGTGTTAGAAATGGGGCTGCCTCTCCTACCCACAAGTAGCTTATAGTTGGAAGAGGAAGCAAGCAGTTAATTACTCCGGAGTGAAGGACAGAATCAGCGTTACAGAAAGGACAGAAATGCGCCATAGAAACAGAACAGCTGACATTTGGGCTGATCCTCAAGGATTAATTATGATTAGCAGAGGTGGAGAAAAATTCTTGGCTGGGGGGAAATGTGCGACAATTCTTGGCCTGTAGGGACAGTGGTTGTAGCATAAGTGAATCTTTGGAAGCAATCTAGTGGGAGTTGAGGCGGGAAGGATACCCTTGGCGGGACCGAGGGAGACAGAGTGCCAAGCTGAGGGATTGCTATTGACTGAGGGCAGAAGTTGGCTTGGTCTGCCTCCTGCTTTATGAAGACAGCTACGTGAATAATGTGGCACGATTCTGGAGGCAGAAAGATAGTGGGATGTGAGGCATTGCTGCGGAATTCTGAAATGCACTGAATTTTTCTTAATTGGCATATAAGAGCATCGTTTGTGGAAGTGAATTGTCTTTCATTCACATTTCTACGCTCTGGTTAAACGCTGGGCACAGTGGAAACCAAGGTGTTAAGTGGACACAAAGCTACACATACCAATAGGAAAAGAGAGATGATCCTCGCTAGTTAGAACTCACGACTTAATTGGAAGACACGCATCTCTGGAGGGAACAATTTAGCTGAACAAGTCAAAGGTGAAATGAAATTTGGAAGCCTGGAATAAAACTAAGAAATGACGGACGGTTTTTTTGGTGGAGTGGGTTTTAAAAAAATTATTAGGAACTATTTGAGATATACCAAAAGGTATAAAGAGTAACGTAATGAGCAATCGTATATCTACCGTCCAGCCAAGGGGTGGATTGTTTTGACGCCTTTGAAGTGCATGTGTACGAGGACCCAGCCAGAGCCTTCCCCCTTTCATGGAGGGAAACCACAGTCCCATGCATCTCCCTATACTTCCACTAAAAAGATATCGTTTACTTAACAGTATCTAACGGTGATTTGTGTGTTTTACCTTTTCATAAATTGAATTGTGTGTGTTGGAGTGAGACCAGCTTCCAGGGAACGTTGCACACACGTTTGGAGGGGACACGCGAGAGGCAGAGAGCTGAGGCTTAGAACCGACAGCTCGCTGGCAGGAATGGGCCAGGGAAGGGAGCACAACCCAGTGTGGGTGCCCGGAGCCAGGAGGGAGGTGGCACATGTCCGTGTGGTTTAAATAGTGAGGAGCCCCTGACTTGGTGCAGACTCTGGGATGTACAAGGCACTTTCACATTCATTTTCTCTTTTCATCTGTATTTGAGAAATACGCATGACAGATACTATCCTTATTCTCTTGAATGAAGAAACTGAAACTTAGGAATATTAGTAATGCAGGAATTTTCATCAGCCACACCTGAAAACATCCCAGAAAACTGAATTCCCAAGAAACTGAGGAAATGCTGGGCTTTCCTTGGACACTGACTTTGAAACATAATGCTGTAGACTCTACTTACTCATTTTTATTTGTAAATCAGTCACACGAGTCAGACTTTACAGTATATTTTTTGTTAACCACAAGAAAAAATAAGTGTGCTGTCCAGTATGTCTTATCATTGAACATGCTGGTGGACTGCAGCTATGGATTACAGACCTCTGGAGAAGCTTCTAGAAAATAGAAAATACAACATTGTCTTCTCAAAAATCTTTTATTTAAAGAAAGAAAAAAAAAAATGTGTGCCATGAGATGGGTTTCTGTTCTCTCTTTCAAAGGATTGCCTAAATTGTTTGGTATCAGTTGCCTAGGAAGTAACCAAAATGTCAAACAAATTTCAGAAACAATCTAGCACTTTCTGACATTACATACTTTAGAAGTGGATTTTTGAATAAAGATTCCATTTTAAAAATGCCGTATAGTTGGTAAAGAGACTACACTATCAGTCCTTTTTTGGTGTCAGCTTGATTACCATTTCAAGGTGGATTTAGAATAAGCTCATGTGTGCCTTCCTTGTAGGGTGGTTTGGGGGCTCACCGGTTTACCTAGTTTGAAGGGAGGTAGCTGGCACCGTTGGTTGGGGCATAAAGAAGCCTTTGTTTATGGCATGTCCTACGCTGAACGCCCTCGTGGCTGGCGGGGCTTCTCTGGCATTTAAAACTTCAAAAGAGGAGAAGGTGGAACCAATTTCTACATTAGTTGAAAGTCCGCTGTAACAGGGAACTATTCACTGGAGCAAGCAGCAACCCGAGGGTTGCAGCGGCTACAAACTTTGGAAGATGCCCCGGACCACTGTGTTCTCAGGGCCGTGGCTTATTGCCTGGGGTCCTGGGGAATGCAGGAGCCCTTACATTTCATTCATTCTTCCATTCATACATCCAGGGATATGTGTCTGCATTTCATCATTAGTAAAGTTGAGGTGATATTAGTATTGACGTCAGAGTCATGATGAGGATTAAATGAGATACTCTAGGAAAAGCTCTCAGCACAGTGCCTGCCCGTAACTTAGCGCTCCATCAGTCTTGGCTGTTATGTGGTCCCCACTTATTCACTGCACCATCTAGCCTGTTCTGGGTACTGAGGACATCACAGAGCAGAACAGTAGGCAGGTTACGGTCTGTCAGAGAACTCATGGTCTAGTTAGTGAGGTCATTGGATAGACAGATGCTTACTGGTGTCCACAGTCTAGTGAAACTATCAAACAGGCTTTACTGTGGAAAATCCCTTGGTTTAAATTTTGGTTGCTGAGTGCTGGAGGCCACCCATCACAGTGGCTCTGAGCCACAGGTGCCCATCTGGAAGACGAACATGGCACCGACCCGGCAGGGCTGGTGGCGACGCTCGGTGAGATCATACACGTGGGCACTCTGCCTGACGCCCCCACTGTTCCATGATATTTGCTCAGTAAATGGTAGTTGTTTTTTTTGTTTTGTTTTGTTTTTTGCGGTACACGGGCCTCTCACTGTTGTGGCCTCTCCCGTTGCAGAGCACAGGCTCTGGACGCGCAGGCTCAGCGGCCATGGCTCACGGGCCCAGCCACTCCACGGCATGTGGGATCTTCCCGGACCGGGGCACGAACCCGCGTCCCCTGCATCGGCAGGGGGACTCTCAACCACTGCGCCACCAGGGAAGCCCTATTTTTTTTTTTTTTTTTTAACGAAGCCCTTTATTGAATTAAAACTTAAGGTGAGAAAAATGCACAAATCATAAAGCAGCTTAATGAAATAGTGAATACCCTTGTATAACTGTGAGTTCAATGTGGATAACATTGAATCCTTTCACGTAGCCACTTCTTGGATCAGAAGTGGAAGACCGGCAGCTCCCAGGGAGATCCTCGTCATGGGGCCCCTGCTCAGTCCCCACCTGCTTCTCCCCCAAAGTCACCATTATCCCAGAGCCTCATACCGTAGATTGTTTGGCCTGTTTGTGAACTTGACATAAATGACTTCGTACAATACGCGTTTTTTTCGTATCTGGCTTTTCCTCTGCATCATGCTGGTGAGATTCATCCACGTTGCTGTGACAATAGTTTATCCGTTTTTCGCTGGGGTGTAGCATCCTAGTGTATGAATATACCGTGACTTATTCATTCTACCGTTAATGGGCCTTTGGGTTTTTTCCTGTTCGGGGCTATTATGTAAGAATGCTGGATGGATTTTCTTGTGTCTTTTTGGTGCACATATTTACATGTTTTTTGCTGGATATAAACCTCAGAGTAGAAATGCTGGATTCTAAGCTCTGTAGCTGTTTTTGTGAGAAAATTGTTAGGAGCACAGCATGGTGTAAAGGTAAAACTGGTACAAGGAGGGCAGCGTACCTACCATCCCTGGGAGGATGTTAGGGAAAGCATCACAGAATCTGAATGGGCCTCACGTCTGGGTCGGGGTGCGCCAGGAAAGGCGGGGCCAGACCTCCCCAGCGATGGACCAGGAGCCGCTGGCACCCACCGAGCCTTGACTTACCGTCTTCCCTCAGACCCCTGTGCCTGTTGAATCTAAGAGCTCAGGGATGCTCTAGCTGCGCTGTCCTTTGCTTCTGGAGCCCTTTCTTTGGCCGCCCTCCTCTCTGGAGTGTGTATGCCGTGGACTTCTGTGCCTGACTCCTGTCCCTGACTCCCGTCCCCAGGTGTCCTGCATGGCTGCTTCTGGTCTGTGATGCCATCCAGGCTCTGTCTGGGAGTCAGCACGCTGGGCTCCTGTGTGGTCCAGAAAGGCCTGTGTGCCGAGCTGTGCTCTGCATCTTCAGACATTGCACCTGGCCCTGTGCCCTGTGCTACAGCCATCACCACCCACCTGGGTCAGGGTTGACTCTGCTGCTGTGTCTGAAGCCAATACCCCCTCCCACTATTTCTTCTCTGAATTGTTTTGCTTTTTGTTTTATCTTTGTCATTAAGGCAGAGCATACTAGCTACATTCCTGTCATTCTATATTTCTGCTTGTTTAGACTCTTAGTGGACAAGGCAGGATGTACTTATTGTTCTGAGCTGCTGTTCTCATTCAGGGCAGCGTCAGCTGCAGGGGAGAAGCTGGTCTCTCACCCTCTGGAATCAATCTGGACCTGAACTGAAAACTACCGTTAATTCCAACAAGCGCATACAGGAGCCTGGAGATGCACTGAGAGAATGTCAGGCAGATAACAGAGCTGGCAAAGGCATGGTTCTAGAAAGGGCCTTTAGGGTATGTGGCGTCCTTTTGGCCTCTCCCAAGCTTTCTTAAAATAGCAGAGAGAGGTTGTGTGTCCAACTGGAGAAACGGTGCCTCCTGAATTGGTCTGTGCTGCCCAAGCATTAGCCGCTATTTTAATTATTGCCTTAAGAATGTGACAATAATAGTGCCATGTATATGCCAATATTTCAGGGAGATTTGGTGACACCACATGATATGCTTAAAGCACAGATTTCAGAATCAGACATATGTGGATTTGAAAGTCAACTTATTTGCTATCTTGGACAAAATACATAATATCACTAAGCCTCCATTTTTCATATTCAAAGTGGAGTTGCCAATACCTACTTCACAGGAGCTCAAAGAGATACTGTAGTGGAGCAGGTTCTTCCCAGATGTTACTGAGCATGAATCCTCCGAGGGTCCTGTTCAAAGCAGAAGATTGAGCCGGTCAGGGGTGTGGCCAAGGCTGGAGACTGCATTTCTAACGGGCTCCCAGGGGATCCCGGTGCTTCCGGTGCGTGGACAGCACTCTGGGCAGCCTGGGGTGAAGCATAGGGCAGGTCTGTTTGCAGGAGGCACCCAGGAAATGTTCCACTGTGTCTGGATCCGTGTGTGGTCCCCGCATCCATACAGCCACAGCCCGAGATCCTAGCTGGACCCTGCGCTCTGCACTGCCACACCCCGAATCCGAGTGTGGACCCGGTGCTCTGCCACCGCCCTGGCTGTGTGTGCGCGTCCTGCCGCTTATAATGCTCCCTTTCACCTGCACCTCGGGGTCCCACCCACCCTCTGGCCTCAACTCAGACTCAAGCCCAGGCCCTTGGCTTCAGGTTCCTGGAGCCCAGGATTAGAGCTGTGATTCATCTTGGTCCTTCCTTGCCCGCGGGCACTGAGCAGTCAGTGTACAGTAGGAAGCCGCGATGGAGCTGTGCGCAGGCACCGGGCCCAGGGTCCATCCTGCCCACCCCGCCAGGCAGCCCTGCTTTGCCCTGTCCTCCTGTGTGGGCTCCCGCTGGTCACCTGGTTTTGTGCAGCTTTGCCTGATTTATGCAGACCAGCTCCCTCCCCCTATTCTCCCTTCCAGCCCTGCCCCGCTGGCCTCCCAGCCACCAATCCCCCCACCACCACCACCACCCGCTGTCTCTTTAGGGCGTGATGAGCGTAATTGCCTTCCCCTCCACATTATAGAAACATCACAGATAGGAAGGCGGAGAAAGTGATCTACCTCCTTTTCTTCGCCCCCATCTCCCCCCTGCGGTAATTTATAGTTTTCCTGATTGAAATTTAGTAGTTTGTCACTTTTGTTTTATTATCATGATGTATCTTTTCCAAAACAGCCGATTCTGTCACTCTGCTCCTTAAAACCCTTGCTTGCAGAATGAAAGACTCCTCCCCTGCCTTCCCAGACGCCCCACCCTACCCACCGCACTGCGTACCCTGCCTGCCGCTCCCACCCCAAGTGCAGCAGCTATTTAGAATTCTGTTTGAAAAATTGTATTGTGCTGTATGTGTGTGTGTTTATATAGATACATGTTTTCGGAAATAGTACCAGATTGTTTCCCACATTGGTTGCAGCATTTTAATTCCCACCAGCAACACACAAGGGTTCCACTTTCTCCACATCCTCGCCAATGTCTGTTATTATCATTATTATTTTTTTTTTGTTATAGCCATCCTAGTAGTTGTAAAGTGGTGTATCTGTGGTTTTGGTTTGTATTTCCCTAATGGCTAACAATGTTGATCATCCTTTCATGTGCTTATATCTTCTTTGGAGAAATAGTTAAGTCCTTTGGCCATTTTTTAATTGGGTTGGCTTTTTGTTCTTGAGTTGTAGGAGTTCTTTATATATTCTGAACGTTAAGCCCTTATCAGATATGATTTTCAAATATTTTCTCCCGTTCTGTAGGTCGTCTTTTCACTTTCTTGATAAGTCCTTCGATGCACAAGAGCTTTTATTTATTTGTTTATTTTGTTTATGCTTTTGATGTCAAATCTCAGACTCCATTGCCAAATTCCGGGTCATGAGATGCTACTGAACATGTGTGCAGGTGAGTGGTTATCTGTGACCCCTGGAATGTCTGGATGGAGAGGACCATGTGGGCAACTAAGTCTGGGCAACCCAACCTCAAGACTTTGTTCCCTAAAGATTTCTGTGAAGGAGCAGTTCTTGGGTGTGATTGCTGGGAGAAGAAAAAGTCAGCTGGCTGGAGACAAAGTTGGCGAGGACAAGAGGGCAGCAGGTTTCCACTGTAGAGAGTGCAAGTCCTGCGCAGCTCCAACCCTCGCAAGCTTCGGGGCCTAGAGAAAATCACTTGACCCACCGAGCTTGACTTTCTCAACAAGTAGTTAGAGGTTAACACTAATTTCTTTCCTTCCTCGGAGCATTGTTGCAGAGGCCAGATGAGCTATGTGTGTCTAGGAGAAAACCTTCTAAGTAGCTAAGCGCTGGGCAGATGGTGATTGTGTGAAAATCCAAAGCCGTTTTTAGCAGATGCTGTCAATATACTTCGTGTAGTATAGCTCAGTATAATGTTTCTGTGGGGCAGTTTGGCGGTCCTCCGTGTATCAAGAGCCTTTAAAAAGTCTATATCCTATTACCCAATGATTCCACTTCTGATATGCCCTAAGGAGAAAAAAGTCCGATACGCAAAAGGCTTTGCGTGCAAAGAGGGTTATTGCAGTGTTTTATTTATAACAAAGGAAAAATTGGAAACAATCTGAGTGTGGTATAATAGGCGATTGATTAAGTGAATTATTGAACACCTTTATAATGGAAGAATATGCAGCCACTGAGAAAGTTGAAAAAGTATTGGTACGTTATAAAATATTTTTACAGTATAATTTCAGTTTATTAAAAAATCTATGCATAGAAAAAAGACTGAAAAGCTGCATATGGAATTCATAGCTGTTACCTTAGTGATGGAATAATAGGCTATTTTAATTTTCTTTCCTGTTTTATAAAATTTTAATGATGAGCATTTACTATGCTTGACAAATTTTTTGTGTAGTTTTTATTTTGAAACAATCACAATCTAATAGAAGTTTCTAGTACAAAGAACTTTTTTTTCAGAGTAAGTTGTCAGCCTGATGCCATCACCCCTAAATTCTTGACTATGTATTTCCCGCAAACAAAGACGTTCTTTATATAACCACAGTAGAATCATCAGAATAAGGAAACCCCCAGCCCGTCCTTAGACCCCATTCCCATTTTGCCAGCTGTCCCAGTAGTGGCCTTTATGACAGAGGGTCCTGCTTTGGAGCACTTGTGTCTTCAGGGTCTCCTTCCCTCTTGCAATCTGGGTTGGTTTTCCTTAGACTGTCTTTGAGTTTCATGACCTCGATATTTTAAAAGATTATAATGCAGTGATTTTGTGGGATGTCCCTCCATTTGGGTTTTCTGTTTCCTCCTGATTAGATTCAGGTTGTGTATCTTTGGCAGCAACATCACGAAAATGGTGCTGTGTTCTCACTGTATCCGTCGGTGGCTCACGATTTCTCTTTGTCCCAATTCTCATGTTGTTCATCACGAAGAGCTGGTTCAGGTGATGCCTGCCAGAATTCTCCACTGGGGAGCTACCCCGAAGTTCATGGGTGCTTTGCAGGGAGGTCCTGTGAGTCTGTGTAAGGACGCTGTTCCTCATCTCACCCGATCTACTCCCTCATTTATTCGCACCAGTGTGAGCTCACGGTCTCATTCTGCTCCATGCGGTCTAACCCATTACTGTCACTGTTTAGTCTGATGCCCACATTTTCTCAGATTTGACCAGTGGGAGCCCCTTCGAGATGCCTTTGATTTTTTTGACACATGTCCATCATTTTTTGAGTGCTTCCTTGCTTTCTGGCATAAGATATTCCAAGCTAATGTTGTACTATCTTTGTTCCAGCTCGGTAATCGACTTTCTCCAGGAGCCCTGGTTCCTTAGAAGCCAAGATTTGAGGGCAAAGTGTGCCCAAAGCTATTGGCGTGTCACTGCTTTGAGGCTCTCTCAGTGGGCAGGTTATATGTGTACACATGTGTGCTTATATACACACTTACGTCTATTATGATTTCTCTCTCTCTCGCTATCGAGAAACATGAGTTCTTGGCAGTATTGCTGGCTTTATTCCAGTTTTCTCTCTCCGTGTTTGTAACTTCTTTTTCTCTCCGGGAGAAGTCTGGCTCTCGTTGTCCTTTGCATATTTACTCATTGTTCAGTCCCCATGTGGGACCTCCGCACCCCGTTTGGGTTCTTGCGCCCTGTGCCAGGCTGTCCCCGCCCCTCCTGTGGACATCCTTCTCACCCTGCTCAGGCTCCATCCCCCAGACTGCTTCACACCCAGGTGTGGGGACACCCTTTGTAAACGCCCCCCTCAGCCCCTGTTCAGATGCCCCAGCCCACTTTGCCCTCCACTGGGATCCCCTCCTGTCCCAACATGGCCCTTCACACGGGGCTGCTGGGCTCCACCAACCAGGACAGACCACTCCTCCACCTAGAGCCCCTTGTCCCCGCAGGCCTGCCCCACCCACGGATGTCCTCCTCATCGCCTTTGGGCTCTTACTCCTTACACTGGGCGCACCTTAGTTGGTGCCACCAAGCTTGCTGCCTTTTTGGGCTCAGTCACCCCACACCCAACCTCCCTTCCTCACCCAGTAACGTCAGGACCGCAGCTCAGGGGGAGATGGGATGCCACTTGCTGCTGCTGCTGCTGCTAATGAAACTGGTTCAAGCAGAGAATTTGAATAAGATTTAGAGGTGACTTAGGAAGGAGGGCTTTGCCTTCTGTTAACTGAAAATCCCGTGAAAATCCACCTTGCTGGCAGAGAGGCAGAGATCTACGCAGAGGAGGCTTTTGAATGGGGAGCTAGATGGCTGTGAA
Source organism: Lipotes vexillifer (assembly GCF_000442215.2). NCBI lineage: Eukaryota > Metazoa > Chordata > Mammalia > Artiodactyla > Lipotidae > Lipotes > Lipotes vexillifer. The sequence goes on from NW_006791731.1 coordinate 3,479,092, forward strand.
GTTGCCTGCTTCCAGAGCCAGCCAGTCCCCTGGGTGCAGATTTCACAGGACAGCGCAGACCCATCGTCAGAGGGACTTGGTGGAGGCAGCGTGGACAGGGGGAAAGGGCGACGGATTTCAGACCTGTCCCCAAATCTAAGCTCTGCCATTTGTTGGCTAAATCATGTTGGCCCCTTTGGTAAGTCACACCATCTCCTTGAGCCTCAGCGTCTTGTGTAAAGTGGAATGCTGATGGTCCCTGCCTCGCAGGGTGGTTCTGAGGGTTCACAGTGTGTGACTGCAGTCAGCTTCAATTAGTGCCAGTTCCCTTCTGTCACCGCTTTCAGAGAAAATGATTTTGCCTCCCCCAACTTTCAAGTTTATCATCCTTCTGGATGCAGAGACTCCAGACTGGTGATGAGAGGATGATGGGTGGAGGCACACGTTCCCTGAGATGCTTCCGTAGCATCCCTCAGCTCTGAGGTTACTAGCCCGTGTGCCCATCATTGGTGTTTAGCTGTGCAGCCTCAGACCCTCATTCACTGTTTCCTGCATCCCAACCACCCATTCTGGGTGGGCTCAGGGTGACAGAAGGCCCACCACGATCACTCTGAGCGCCAGCCATCTCCTTGTGGATAGCGTGCTAATGCTGGAGCTGTGAGTGGTTTCCGTGAAAACCCTTTTTTTCCCTCCTGTTTCAAAGTAAATGGAGCCATACTTAGACCGTCTCAGTATCAAGCATAATCTCAACTGAACTAAACTGTGGTGATCGGAAATAAGCAGTGACTAAAGAGCCATAGGAGAGTAAGATGAGCATTTCTTGCCTTTGATGTTGATAAAAACAAATTAAACAGATGGTGAACTCTAACCTTTTCTATATGTCATGGTCTGTCCCATCTTTATTTTTGGCTAAAAAGTCAATTTAAATCTTCACTGAATCATTTTAGTATGTCGGGTAGGTGCTGTCTTTTTTGGTTTATTACTCACCCTGCAAAAAATGCAGTATTGCCTATTCTTTCATAATAAAGGTGAATTTGGGCTTTAGCATTTACGACTTCAGGCTAATCTAGTGAAACTGCCTTATCTCTTATTCAGGGCCTTCATTTTTGGCAAGAATCCGGCGAAGCAACAGACAGATATTTGTAAACTTAGACTATCATAGTTTTAGACTTTTGCTAGTTTGTGTGTAGGAGCAACACTTGTGGATATGGTGGGTCTTTCCCATGATGGGCGTGCCTTTGCCACCAAGAACTATCTCCTTTAAATGTTCACTGATCAAAGGAAATAATTTCTGGAATATATTTTTTATCATCAGTGAAATCTGTGGCTTCAAACCTCACATTGTTAAAATGGCCTCTTTAAATTGAGGCCGAAAGACTGTTCAGTTTATTTAGCTCATTGGATGTTTATTGAGTGCCTGCTGGATACCAGGTACTAGTCTGTCTGCTGGGGATATGGTCACGCATAAAACGTGGCCACTGTCCTCGAGAGGTTTACTGTCTGTTTGGAGAGAGCTGTGTGCTGATGTAATGATGCGTTGTATAGGGTATGGCATGTCATTACGGAATTGAGTTTTTCCTTCTGGTAGCTAACTCACTGAAAATCATTTTAATTCTGCTTCTTCGCTTTGAATTATATTATTTTGCTGTGTATGTGTATGCTCAGGATGCTTTGCATTCGTTTGCTTGTTCGCTGTTAATGCACAAATACATACGTATTGAGCCCCTGTCCAGCACGCCGGGAAGCCAGCCACGCTGACTCCGTACATGCCGTCAAGGAGCTTCTGTCTAGACCCTCGTTTGTTCCCAAGGAAGCGACTCTGACATCTGCTTTGAGAAAAGCAGCGTACTAAACAGTTGTGGTTTTTAATTTTTTTTTTTGCATAGTACCATCTTTCATCCTCACAGCCTGTTGGAAAGGGGTGTACCTCTCCCGTGGTTTACAAATAAAGGACTGGTGGTTCCAGATGTACTTGTTAGGGAGGCACCAACGCGGCTCTTGGGGAAAAGGGGGCTCAGCTGCAGACCCGGCTCGGCCCGCCTGCTTTCTGGTCTGTGCGCCGCGTGGCCCGGAGCCGGGCCCCCAAGTCCGCAGGGTGTCCCTCACATCCTGGCAGTTGTCGGCTGGGCAACGGGGGTTTGGCAAAGTTAGCCCGGCTGAGCCACTTCTCACCGCTTCTGCTCCGGCTAAATACATTGTCCTAATTAAATGGTGCTTTTTCATTTAAAATTCCACACTGCTGTAATTCAAATGAGAAGGCTGCTATTTTGACAGATGATGTCATTTAATTTGGGGATCATTGTGCTTCTTGTATTCAACCCCAGACTAAATTGGACCTTATCTTGGAGCTTTTATATATTTATAAAGCGTCACGTTTTTATGAGTGTCTGCTTAGCTTGGCTTGCCGGGGTGCTGATATACTCTTGAGAGACCCCCCTCCATGCAGGTCGGGGCTTGATTACTTAATTTACTTGTTTGGAACCTGGTGCCTCGCAAGTCCAGTTCTGAAATAGACTGGTAAGTTTTCACTTGTCGGGTGGCCGCAGACTGTGTCTCATGCTTAAAATGCTCCAGCTGGGACCCACTGTTTTCCCCCTTCTGTGAGCCTTCTTCCTCCACCCACCTTTTCCTGGCTTACACCCGACCTGGAGCCCAGGGAGGCTCTCATTTCTCTCCTCTTCCCCCCGCTGAGAGCCTCCATGTCTTCCTGGCCGGCTTGTTTAGGTCTCCTTCACTGCGGTGTAATTTGCATACAGTACAGTAAAATGCTGGTTGAGGAGTCCAGAGGATGACTTTTGACAGAGGCATGCACCCCTGAAACCACCACTGCCACCCAGATTTAGAATATTTCTCCTGCCCGCAGCCCCGGGTCCCACGGCCCCGCCTGCCACTCATCACTCTCATCCGCAGACCATTGCCACCTTTGTGAAGCGCAGGTTACATCTGCCTTCTCTGGAGCTCTGTATGCATGAGGCGTGGTCTCTCTCCAGTCTGTTTGGGTCATCAGGTCTCTGCTGCAGTCCTGGGGGTGGGCTCACTTCGTTTCTTCCTGGGCCAGCGCCCTGGTCTCCTGCGCGGCTCCCTCACCTCCAGTCCACCCTCTCTCCTGTGCATCCCTCACAGCCTCTAGAGGGCGCTTTCAGAGCAGCAGCCCAGCCCTGTGATCCCCACTCGGGACCCTCCGGGCGGCTGCCTGTTCAGCCTCAGGGAGCGTGGTGTCCTGCCCTGGGCTCTGCATGGCCTGACCCCCATGTCAGCACCTGCCCCCACGGCCTCCCACTCCTGTTCCTGCTTCACGGCCTTCCCGGCCTCCGTCAGGAAGCGGCAAAGGGACACTGTCATCCAGTGGTGAGAGTAACAGTGTCAGGATTTACCTAAGGCCGCCCCGCTGCGGAGCGGCGATGCCTCCACCTTTTATCCAGAGCTGCCCTCAGGGTACTTCTGCTCTAAAAATGACGAGATTCAAACCTGAGGCTCCTGAACACCTTCCCTTCCAGCTCAGCAAAATATAAAACCGTGTATTCCCTAGAGCCAAATAACGGAGACAGTTTTCTCCAAGAGATCGCCCACCGTGTGGATGTCAGGCTTGGTCTTGGGATTTGTTTTGGCCTGTGTGAATGGAAGGGGCTCTGTGGTAAATGGAATAGTGTCTCCACAGAGGCACTGTTGCCCACGTCCTAATCCCCAGGCCCTGCGATATGCTGCCTCACACATCAGGGGGCTTTGCAGATGTGGTTAGTTAGGGAGCCCGAGATGGGAGGTTACCCGGGATTGTCCCGCTGGGCCCTTGTCAGAGGGAGGCGGGAGGCTCAGGAAGACGAGATGTGGCGACGGAAACGAGAGGTCGGGGTAACGCCAAGATGGGGCCCTGAGCCAAGGAGCGCAGGTGGCTCTGGAAGCTGAAACTGGCACGGGGCCAGAGTCCCCCTGGAGCTGCAGAAGGAGTGCAGCCCTGCCAACACCCTGACCTTGGGACTTCCGACCTCCGCCAGGTTCATTAGTGTGTGTCGTTTCAAGCCGCTGAGCCTGTGGTCATCTGTCACAGCGGTCACAGGAGTCTAATACAGGGCGCACGCTGCTTCTGAGCAGCAGTTGAAAGAGCCATCATGGGGTGTGGCCTCTGGCTTGTGCCTCCGCGTGGGGGTAAGCAGTGTTCTGGGCAGGACAGCGCTTCAGCCAAGGTCCAGCGTGCAGACTGACCAGAGCCTGCCCCGTAGGATATGGACCCTGTTGGAAGCCCCTGAAGTTTGGGTAGGGGACTGGTCACGGGGTGACCTAGCCTCTCCTCATTGACCCGCTTTCCCAGGGTACGTTACATCCCTCGCAAGAGCGAACGCCTTCCATTCAGTTAGCAAATGCCTTTCCATGTCGTTTGATGGCCAGGCCCTGCATTAGCCCCTGGCATACAGCAGGCAACACACAGACATCATTCTTACTCTTGTGAAGCTTGTGGTCTTGTTGGGAGGACAAAAAGAATACATCAGTAGTAAATGAGGTGCATGTGGAATTATACTTTTTGATGCGTGATAACGACAGAAGTACGTGAGGAGTGGTGACCGAAACAGTGGCGTGGTGGGGTGCGGCGAGGCCCCGTGGGAGGCCACCGTGAGGTGGCCCCGCAGGAGGAGGGTAGCCCAGCTGTGCACTGTGGGGTGGGGGAAGGCACCAAACCGGGGGCGACACGGTGAGGAGGGGGTCTGGCTGAGCATTGGGGAGAACGGGGAGAAGCGGACGCCAAGGATCCCGAGCCAGCGGGACCAGGTCACACAGGGCCCTGTCGGACGTGGGGTCAGGGGCCTGGGTTTGACTAGAAGACTGTGGACGGCAGGGAAGGGTTTTTAAGCAGGGAAGTCAAATTTGCAATTTTACTTAAAAAACAAAAAATAGCTGCTTTGGCTGTAGCATGGAGAAGTTGAAGAGGGCAAATGGAGCTGCAGGAAGGCCAGCCTCTAGTTCGGGCAGGGGTTGGGGTGCTTTGGATGACTCTGTGACTGCAGCAGCGGGGGGACGTGGGGGTCTGCAGTCCACTTCGGGGCAGGCAGCCAGATGTGCGGCGGCACCAGGGGTGGGGGGAGGGACTGGGGCCCGCAGGCGGTGACC
>NW_006791731.1:3484615-3488056 GCF_000442215.2 Lipotes vexillifer
GGGGGGGGGGCGCTGTGCGGGGGTCAGATTTTTCGGGAAAATGAAAAAATTCATTTGCGGAGGCTCTAACTTTTAGATACCGGGCTGATGTACAAGGGGAGGTCAGGCCGGTGGTTGTGTAGGTGAGTCTTGCCCGGTATGTAAGATGGAAGAAAAATCCTACAGGGCTCAGGACACCTTTTCCAGGTGTGCGTGCAGCAAGCACACCGTGTGTGCAGACTGTTGAGTGACGCTGGGCTTGCTTGGCTGCAGAAGGCGGCCTCCGAAACCGGTCCTGTCCTTCCAGGCCAGCTCAGCTGCCCCTCCACACGGCTCCACTAGCGGCTGCGCCTGTGCTGGGCTGTGTGCTGTCCCCGGGGGCCAGTCCCCTCCTCTGGCACTTGCAGGGAGGGGCGGTGTTCCGTCTGTCTCTTCCTACTCAGCACCTGGTCTTGCAGGTACAGGAGAGGCCTGGAGTGATAGTTGATTGAGTTCCTCTTTGTGTCTGATCTAGTCATACACTTCCTAAAAACTTTGATTCTCACGGAAACCCTAGCACGTAGGCATTATTTCTCCTAGAAAGGAAAGTGAGGCTCAGGGGGCTTAAGTGTCTTGTCCCAAGTCACAGAGCTGATACGTAGCACATCTGGGAACTGACTTAGGTCTCCCTAATTCTAAGATTTTTGTTTATCCATACTGTTTCTATTAGTTACCTCTTACTTGTGACAACATACCACAGACTTAGCGGCTTACAGCAGCATATATTTATTATTACCCAGTTTCTGTGGGCCAGGAGTCGGGGCCTGGCTTAGCCGGGCCCTCCTAAGGCTGAAGTCCAGGCGTCGGCCAGAGCTGCGCCTCATCTGCGGCCCTGCTGGGGTTGGGTCATTTCCACACTCCCTCAGGTGGTTGGCACAGTCCAGTTCCTTGAGGTTGTAGGACTGGGAGCTTCCATTTTTAGCTGGCTGTCAGGTGGAGATGACCTTCAGCTTCCAGAGGCTGCCTTGCAGGTCCTTGCCACATGGGGGTTCCCCAAAGGGCTGCTTGCTTCCCCAGAGGCAGCATGGGGGAGGGGGAGAGGGGGAGAGAGCCTCCAGCAAGACGAGAGCCACAGTCAGTCTCCTGTGACGTGATCACACACAGCCCGTCACCTCTGCCGCGTTCCCTTGGCCAGAAGCAGCTCACGGGTCCCAACCCCGCTCACGGGGAGGGGACCACACAGAGTACGAGCACCAGAAGGTGGGGTCATGGGAGCCACCTGAAGCGTCCCATCTGGGGCTGTCATACCGACAGAGGACCTCGTCTTACTTATTACTTTAGCCCCTGCTGGAGGGAGCACAGAGCTCTACAGAGGAGGCCTAAGTAAGTATTGGCCGAAGTGAAGCCCTTGGTTTTCCATCAGAGGACTTACAGTCGAGTCTACAGGAGGATAGGCACACAGTTTTGCCTTTGGTGATAACTTCACAGTGTGCCTATAAATAGAACATTGGCGAGAAAACTGGGGCATCTCCCTTGAATCCATCCTGTGCTGCCGTTGCTGCTCCTCCCAGGGCCCTGCCACTTCTTCCTGGGCCACTGCGGCACCTCCCACGGTGGCCTTCCCTGCCTTTGGTCAGGCCCGGCCAGTTACCAGGGTATCCTCCATCAATGACGATCTGCCTGTGGCTTCCCCAGGGCCTCTGGAACAAACCCCGAGCTCCTTGGATAGCCAAGTCCTCTCGATCTTTCCCGTTCTTTCTTCTGCAGCCTGTCTCTCGACACCACTCCTCTTGTGTCCCAAGGTCCCACAACACCTTGGGTGCCCTCTGGTGCCCTCCAAGGCGCGAGGCAAAGCTTCCTCCTCAGTGGCGGCCTCCCTGATGTCCTCGGGGAGAGCTCACCCTGTTCGCTTTACCATGCAGTGCCATGTAGACCCCCTCTTCCAGGATTCCATGTGTTGCGTAGTTATTTGACTTCTAAAAAATTTGCACCTTTATACGCTCAGAACCTTGCACAGTATTTGTTAGCGTGTGCTCCATTAATTTTGATCGGATTAATGAAAAGGATGAATGAGTGAGTGATGGAAGAAAAGTAGCGCAGTGAAGCTGGGTAGAACTGAAAATCTTAAAAGCAAAATCTATTTGGCATTCCTTTCTGGGAGAGGCACGCTATATTGTATTAATTAACTCAGAAGCTTGCAAATCAGGGCAGTGCTAACGATCTCTTTTTCCAGTTACTGAAGAGAGGAGCTGGCAGAGTCCCTGCTTCATTCATCACTTTGAGCTTAGGTCTGGCTGTGCTTATTTTTCTGGTAAATAAGGAAAAGACATTACACCATATTTTGAGCTGGAGGGAGCATCTTTGGAGTCCAAATTTGCTTAATTTCTGTTGTGTGGGTGTGTGTGGATGTTACCCAGTTCAAGGTTGGGCCATGTTGCCTCCTCGTGTGGCACCTGTCATAGCACCTAGACCAGGGCCGAACATCCACGTACTGAAAACCTGGGGGTTTCCTTGAGAGACACATTCACGTTGATCTGCACCCGCTTCCTGAACGTTTATTGAGTATTAATTACATGAAACGAGGCATCAAGGAGTCTGAATAAGGCTCGAGCCAAGGAATCGTGTCTCCATCCATTCTGATTGGATTAATGAAAAGGATGAACGAGTGAGGGATGGAAGAAAACTAGTGCAGTGAAGCTGGGTGGAACTGAAAATCTCACACAGGTTGCTGAGATGGGTGTGGGGGAAGAGGTGCAGGTAGAGCCGGCAGGGCAGCTACATCAGTTCTGCCGGAGCCCAGCTGAGAGGAAGGGGAGTTCCCATCCCGCTTAAACGAACATGGAAGGACGTGACATTTGGGAGGCCTCATGGCATGAGGTGAATGGATTTGGAGTCAGAAGACCTGGTTAAACACTGATTTATTTCTCAGCCGAGCTACCCTGGAGAAGTTACTGACCTCTTCTTACTGCAGTTCTTAACATCTAAGACGGGGAATATTCATACCTACCAAGATGTGTCTACGTGGTGATCAAATGATGTGACAGTACCTGAAGGGATTACATTCATTTAAATTACCGTGTTGGAGCTGGACCCTAGCGGTTGGGTGGGACCGTACATGAAGAAGCCAGGATATGGCAGCCAGTGGGGCAGGCTGGGGGCCGCTCTGGGGGTGCGGCCGCTCTGGGCAGGGGGGCTGAGAATGCCCAGCCTGGTGGTGGCTTTGGTGGGGACCCAGGGTGGGGAGGGACTGAGGAGAGACATTCTAGGGGTAATCCTGAAAGGACTCCTGTTTTGCTTTATCATGTATTGCATTTTTGCTCAGCCAATTCATCATCCTGATCAGTTTTCTTAGGCTGTGGATAAAATTAGCCTTGGTTTCCTAAACTCATTCCAAGTGACAACCCTCCTGCCACGTGCTTGCTGGCTGCAGGCTGACAGTGCCGGCATTGCTGGGCTGGCCTCCTTTTTGCCCTTGCCCGCCCC
>NW_006791731.1:3488113-3490589 GCF_000442215.2 Lipotes vexillifer
CCCCCGCCACCGCTTTGTACTCTGGCTCCCCGCTCCTCCCCTGTATCTTCCAACACAGCTGTGCTTCCCTGGGTCTCCTGGAGCCCCTTAAACTTCAGACGGCTTTGGTGTGACTGCACCTGGAAGGGGTTTGTCTAAATTAAGACTCTTGATTGTAGTTAGCAAAATCGCTCTCAAGCCATTCTGAGCAAAAGAGGGAAAGCACTGGGGGACAGACTTGGTGTCTCCTGGCATCCAGGGCAGGCACACTCTGGAGCTGGGCTGCAGGTGGGACCCCAGGCTGGAAAGCTCTGAGACCAGCCTGCCGGGCTTTCGGCTCCAGCGGGCCCCGTCCCTCGCTCTTGCTTTCTCGGTGGTCTCTTGTCCCTCCTTGGTCTTTCTCTCTTCACTGGCTCCTCTGCTTCTCTAAACCCATGGTTCCCCGCAGTAGACGTCTAACACGGCCACAGGTGATACCAGCAGCCCTGACTGATGATTCTCTCAGCCCCGACTCCGTAATTCTAGGAGGAGGCATCTTCTTGGCCCAGCTTCTCTCACGTGTCTTCCCCTGGCCCTGTCACCTGGGGCCAGTGGGGTGCAAGCCTGTTAGTGACAAGCATGACTACTGGTGGCCTTGCCCATGGACAGGAATACAGATTCCCAAGAAAGGGGCGATGGTGGGCTGGGCAGAGGCCGCAGACAGTATTGATGAAGGTATTGGAGGTGATCGAATCCTTGGCCTGCTGCGCTGGGGTCCCAGGACCCCTTCGGAGGCTGTAACAGTTGTAATGAAGGAAATTCATTCACCCACCACTTACTAATCTCCTTCAGTGTCAGGTGCTGCCTGGATTCTGAGGGTAGGATGTGTGTGTTTCTTTGATCACTCTCCAGAAGCCTGGTAGAAATCTGGCTTTACCTGTACTGAAGCTTTGTTTTGGCTCGACTTTGAACTTCATGTCCGGTGCCCACTCCTGGCTACCCTGCTATTCTGTGGACACTCTAGCCATCAGGGTCCTGCTCCTTGGGAGAGGGGAAGCACCTCAGTGCACCACACAGGGCTTCACCCCCAGCAAATCTTGGCTCCTAATTTGTAAAATCGGGTTAATAGTAACCATCTCGTGGAATTTTTGTGGGAAAATAGGTTTTTATGAATTTTGTAAGCACTGAAAGTATTATACAGATGTGATTTCAAATTACCAGTGATTTCAGGTAAATAATGTAGCTGAGTCACAAGAGATGAATTACCTACCAGTGCACGGTTGGTCTTTGTAGATCTAAAGCTTGGGAGGAATCTATTTTTTACTTTGTAGACAATGTGCATTTGATGTTGTATCTCTTAGGACAAATATAGTGCTGAATCAGAATCTATTTTCCAAATTCCTTTTAAGAGGAAAGGTATCAAGCCTACCTTTGCTACTCGCTGAGTCCTGTTAAGCGGCATGTTGGAGGCTGTTTCACTTCCTGTAGGGTTATGCTTTTCACTGCTCGGCCCTAAATAAAGCTGCCACGGTGTTCTGGCTATACGTGCCAAGCACTTCATGTGCCTCATCTCATCTGACCCTTACACCACCTTACAAGAACACGTTCTCTCTCGCCCCTACAGATGAGAAGACTGAGTCTAAGTGAGTAAAATGACCTGTGTAAATTAAGTTAGTAAGACTCTCAGGCTCCAAAGACCCTCTTTTCCCCACGGTGCCACACTGCCTCACAATGTAGAATGAGGGCACATTACCGCTTCTGGCAAGAAGACAACCCACCCCTTCTCCTATGTGGACTCTGGCAGCATCTGAGTGACGTGGGAGAGCCCAGGCCCCGCCTGCTCAGCCCCCCTCGGCCTATCCCACCTCCAGGGCACCCCAGGAGCCTTTGAGCACACTTGGAAGCCATGGTTCTCTTCCCCTCCCAGCCCACTAACTCACACATTTTATGTCCTGGCAGACTGAGTCCGCATCAGCCAGCAGCCCTTCCCCTGAGAGCCAGCACGCTTGTCAGCTGCTGCCAGAAGGGTGCACCCCAGATCTGAGCACAGCCTGGGGTAACTTATCCTCACAGTCACAGCAGGCACTTATTGTCTCTAAAGAACAGTAGCGTTATGAATCAATTTTTAGTGCCTGAGAGAGAGCTGCGACTCTGTAATGGCTCCCCAGATTTGTAAATTACAGGCATCAGCGTCAGGAAAATAATGACAACGCCAAACCAATGACTCATCGGCTCCCTCAGGTTCAGTACAATTCTACTCTCAAAGGAAGAAAAACGAGTGTTTAGTTGGCTGCTTAACTGGATTGTCCTGAAATTTTCACAAGGAGAGAGAGAGAAAGCGTCATATGTATTTAGGCTAACCTGCCCCCAGGGGGGTGACACTCACTTTTAGGTGTGAATTTCCTGCCTCTGAAAGTTGGCCAGAGTTTCTTCCGACAGGTGCAGAGTGAAGCCTCTCCACTTTGCGTCGTGGCCGGCGTGGTCTTTCTAAAAGGCAGACAGTGCTGTACCTCCCCCC
>NW_006791731.1:3490631-3510745 GCF_000442215.2 Lipotes vexillifer
CCCCCCGCTCTAAACCCTTTCATTATTCCTCGCGGCCCTTGGAATAAAAGCCCACTTCCTTCACCTGGCGGGCGTGTGTTCTGCCTCTGCCTCTTCACCCGCCCTTGACCACATCCACTGCACGGCGGGCCGTCCCCTAACTCATGGTGTCTTGTCACCGCTCGTGGCCTGGCGCTTCCTGCAGCTCTGCCTGGAACCACCTTCCCCCACCTCGTGCACCCTGGGGGCTCCTTCGCATTCCAGCTCAGGTTCTCCCTGCTCTGTGGTCTTTCCTTCCCCCCAACAGTATTCATAATCTCACGTTTCATGAACACCTCGTCGGTGCCCGGGGCGGGGTGGCTTGTAAACGTGTCCAGGCACAGCCTCACCCAGCCCCACTGCCCCCGTCCCTCCAAGGGTGTCTTCCGAAGGAGGCGGGGCTGAGGGGGCAGCGCGCCCCATGTCCCCGCAGCCCAGAAGCATGGGACTGGTTTTTAAACCCACCTTTGAAAATTTGATGTTCTCCTCTCCAGGCTGCTTTTCTTTCTTTTCTTTTAAATTAAAATTTTTTAAAAATATTTTATTTATTTATTTATTTTATTGGGGGGGGTATAGTTGCTTTACAGTGTTGTGTTAGTTTCTGCTATACAATTAAGTGAATCAGCTATATGTATACATATATCCCCCCCTCCCCCTCTCCCTCCCCCCTCCCCAGGTGCCCACTAGCTGTCTGTTTTACACATGGTAGTGTATACATGTCAATCCCAATCTCCCAATTCATCCCCACCGCCACCCCCCGCCCCTGCCATGTCCACACGTCCGTTTTCTAGACTCCTTTTCTAAGATGATTAACTAGTCCCTTCTCTGTGCAGTCCCTGTACTTTTTTTTTTAATGGATCTTTTTTATTGGAGTATAACTGGTTTTTAAGGCTACAATTAGTGCACCACCGTGTTGTGATTTGTTACTTTCACATCTGTGCTCTTGGTTAGAGTGTAAGCTTCCGGCCGTCAGGAGCTAGCCTCTCATTCTTCTTTTTCCCTTCACCCCTAGTGCGAGTCTGGTTCCCAGGAGGCGGTCAGAAGACTCGTGACTGAGTGTAACCGAGTGGATTACATTCAGCGGATGGATATTGCATCTTTTTCTTCGAGTCCTATGTATATATGGTCGCCTCGCCTGGAAAACAGCCTTATTTCTGGATCATCAGCAATTCCCTCCCTTCTTCTTGCCTCTTGACTGCTTTTACTTCCCTCCTGTTGCAGAAGCTTTTTCTGTATGCACGAAGTCTTTGTGGGGGACACAGTTCTCCAGTCCCCTCCCGTATGCTTTCCTGTGCCTGTGCCTCTTATTTGCCCTCCTAATCACGACACTTCACCGCTTTCTTCCTCCTTGGTCTTTAAGTCTTGAGTGTAATGACCCAGTGTGTAAAAGCAATTATGAAACGATTGCATCAGTGACGGATGGTCCCATTATGATTGCAGCCTGTGCTGGGACTGAAGATCTTACCGTGAAGTGCCAAGAATGACTGCATTAATGTCATCTTTTTGATCAAGCTTAACTCAGATTTTTGTCAATGAGAATAGTCAAATTAATGACACTATGATAACAGATTTCTACTTTAGGCTATGTGGCCCTAAAGGACCATGTGTCTTCTGCAGTGTCAGCTGCTGGTGTTCAGAATATCTTCTTTTTTGGAAAGAGTTTTTTAATCTTTTCATCATTTTCATCCTTGTAAACCCAGTGCTGGGCATGTTTCGGACACCCATGCTTGCTGGATGCATGGCCTGAGGTAGTATTCAGTTTACTCCACACATGGTCGAGGAGAATGTCCTTCTGAAGCCAGTGCTGGGCCTGGTGACGGGATGTGAACAGGAACGAAATGCAGCCCTTACTCCAAAGGAGGATGCATTCCGGGGGGGATTCACACGACTTAGCGGCAGTACCAGCTGTGGACCATGAGGGTGCCATGGTGCTCGGGGGAGGTCCTGGGGAGGGATGTCGGAAGCGATGGTTACTGCCCGGAGTCTTTAGGGCAACTCCTGTGGTCCATATGCCCAAATCAGCCAGTTTGCAAATGAACCAGCAATTCTGCAGATGAGTGGGCCTGACTTGAGGATGTGGTGGAAAGCATGGGCTCTGGTGTGGGGTCTGGGTTTAAGCGCATTCAAAGGTAGAAATGAGTCAGGAGATGAAAATAGCCCCTACATTACCAATAAAGTCGGAAACAGAGGTTTGGCTAGGTCCTACCAGCCACATGGCCTTGCGAAGCCACCCCGCCCTGAGTTGAACCTATCCCCGAGGCCTCCTCCAAGGACCCTGCCTCTTTGTGACGACTTACGGCACAGAAAACAAATGTGTGCTTCCTACCGTCAGAGCTCCCCCGGAGGGCAGTGAGTGGGGTCTGTAGCGAACAGGCCAACCTTCCTCCTGCACTCGATGCCCACAGGACTCTCCCGGCGACGAGGGCCCTGCCGGTGTTCCTCTATGGAGCCGCCGCCACCATTCCTAGGGTGGGATGACTTGTCTGAGAGCCATACACATGTTGGGAAGTTACTTCAAGGTTGAGGGTGGAGAAGCGACAGACAGCTCTTCTCGGCTGCAGGCTCTCAGAGGAGGCGGTGAACACGCGTGTGGGGCCGGCTCAGCTGCGGACCCCGGCCACCTGGAGAATCCCCCGACATCCAGGCTCGGCTCAGCGACCCTCTCTATGGGCACACCCCAAACCGGGACTGTTCCGACCCCGTGCGTCCTCAGAGGCCCACCTTCCGTGCCGCTCGCCCCTGGTGTTATCCTGATGTCCAGCTGGAAGTGCCCTCCGTCCCGTGCAGGCCGGGAGTGGCGTCAGCCTCCACCTGCCATGGCACACGCTGCCCGGGATGCTGCTGCTTGCCTCTTTGTTCCTGAGACCAAGCTCCTTCCGGGCAGGGGCCACGTGCTGTGTGTCGTCGTGTCTCCGTGGTTCATAACTCAGTGTCAGGCCGTGGTGTTGCCTTTCCCGTCCTCCTCTCTGCTCCCCAGGTGACGCTGGGCTTACTCCCCGTCCTGCAGTGGCCTTGTATATACGTATATAACATTTACTGGCTGCTCAGTAAATACTGCACGAATAAATGACTAGAAAATAATGAACAGGTGAGTGAAAGAATATGTTCTATTACATGTCAACACAAGAGGAACGTAAACACTGAGGATGTGTCTAAGCTACAGCAGAACGTGGTAGAAAAGAGAAGGCCTTAGGGCCAGACACCCCTGGGGGTGAGCTGTGGCTCGGCACCTGCCACGGCGGGGCCTCGAGGCGGGATGTCTGTGCCTGTGAACGGGAGGACTGGTGTGGGGGGAACGGCTGCACCCCTGCAGCTCTGAGTGCGGTTCCACATGTAAAGACGGGGGCAGCTCAGGGCCTGTTGAGAGGATTAAAGATGATGCGTGGAGGGTGTCTAGCTCAGAGCCGGGCGTGCGGCTGAGTGTGGCAGCTATGCCACCATCCAGAATTCTCCATTCCCTCATGCCTGCGAGGCAAAACCAGCCAAAGGGGCTTCCCTGGTGGCGCGGTGGTTGGGAGTCCGCCTGCCGATGCAGGGGGCACGGGTTTGCGCCCCGGTCCGGGAAGATCCCACATGCCGTGGAGCGGCTGGGCCGGTGAGCCATGGCCGCTGGGCCTGCGCGTCCGGAGCCTGTGCTCCGCAGCGGGAGAGGCCACAGCAGTGAGAGGCCCGCGTACCGCCAAAAAAAAAAAAAAAAAAAAAAAAAAAAAAAAAAAAAAAAAAAAAAAAAAAAAAACCCAGCCAAAGCTTCCTGTGGCCACGTCAGTTTATTATTACTTCTCTGTTTATAAAAATGGCCACAACTTGAGGAAGGGAAGGACCGCCCACAAATGTTCTTTCTAGAGGAAGCTGTGAATGTTTCATGCAACACCACCGAGTCCCACGTGCTCCCCACCCCTGCGGAAGGTGCCTTATTAAAGTGTCCCCATGATGAAGTGTCCTGCGTGTGCGTGGGGAAGCGTGCTGCTTTTCAGCCACTTAAAGTCATAAATATTTTAAGGAGTCTTGTCTGCTCACTGTTTCTGTATATCCGTCTGTCAAATGGGTCACTTTCAGGACAGAGCGCCTTGCCTTTGTTCTTATCAGGGCTTCACAGATCCTGTCGTCAGTTCCCTTCCTTCTTCTGTTTTACAGCAGTTTTGAAGTAAGTTTCCATGTTGTCCTCATGCATATGTTTGTGACCTTTAGGGAGTGCCTGTCCAGAGGGAACGTGAACGTGGCTGGTCAGGTGTGTCTCGGGGCCTGTGGCTGTGTTCCTCTCCCGCATCAGGTCGGTTCCGCTGCTGCTGAGGGCCTGTGTGTCCTAGGCGGCGCCCTGGGGTGGGGAGGAGGGCAGGCTGTCCTCTAGGCTCCCCCGCGCCCCTCCACCGCGAAATCCCTGAGGCAGCAGCCGGGCAGGAACGGGGCTGGGGCTTGGCCCTGGAGCCCAGCCTGGACTGAGGCAGGCCGGGGGAACGAAGCGCTGGGGCGGCCCTTTTGAAGGCGGTGGCCTCGAGCTTGCTGACCCCTCTGGCGCTCAGTTCCCCACCTGTGCAAGGGACCGGGAGGAGGTCCTGCAGGTCACCTTGCTCACAGGTGCCTGGTGCGGGGTAAGCCCAGACCGGGGCCTGATTGTAAATGCAAAGGAAAGGGGCTCCCGACGGATGGATGTGTCCTCAGGGTCCCCATGCGAGGCAGGCAGTACCCTTGGGTAACTGGGGGTGGGGTGGGGGGTGGAATAAAGGGAGCCTCTGTGCTCCTGTGAGTGAGTGGCAGGGCAGGGGCTGGCGGCGGCGGGAGCCTTGAACGCTCCAGGCGGAGGGGCTGGGAGAGGAAGCCACAGCAAAGAGCTGCCACCTGCGTGAGGGCTCTGGGCTCTTCCTGCAGGACGGGACGACAGGAGCCCGGCAGGCAGGGGTCTCTGGCCTCACTCCCTCCGCCCGCTCATCTCCTGCTGGCGCCTCCCATCCCTGAGCCCAGCTGGAAGCTTGGGGCGCGGGGCGGCCGCAGCTGTCGTGTGGACCCACCGCGTGGGGCACGGCAGGGTGGGCAGCGGACCCGGAGGCTCCCCAGAGTGTTGCGGGCATGAAGGGCTTCTGTGTAAGGACTTTCCCAAGGCTCTGAGGTCAGAAATCCTTCCTCTGCACCTGTGAGACCCGGGGCAGACCGGCAGGGTGGATGTCTGGCTGTGTCTGTCTTCTGCTTCTGTGCCGTCGGGGGAGAGCTTTGGGCTGGCTCTCGAGGAGGCGCGCTGTGGGGAGCTTGGATCAGTTGCCCCGCCTCCCTCAGGATGTATGATGTGGAGTCGGGGGCCCAGCGGGCCTCTCAGTGGCTTCTCACCGTGCCTGCCGCCCTCTGTGCACACAAGCTGGAGTCCAGACGGAGTCCCACCACCTTTTCTTCTATAATCTGTAATCCTGTGAGGGAAGTCGCACCGCCTGGACTCAAGGTCACACCACGACTAGGTGGCAGGTCTGGAGTTCACACCCGGATGTGTTGGCTCCATTGTACCACGGGGCCTGTTTTCTCAGTAGCAATTTTCTAGTGGCAGCGCATCTCGCCAGACCCTGACCCGGCCCCTGACCCGGTGATCACCATCCCCTATGTGGATGCGTGGTAGCTTGTACTGAATGAGCTCCAGCTGGTATTACTAGCGTGACCACACACCCCAGATTGTCTGAGACAGGCCCTGTCCACTCCCATTGTCCCCTCGCAGAGCTGGCCTGGAGCCCCTCAGGCCGTCCTCGGGGCTCCCCAGGGAGGGCCCTCAGCCTTGTGTCTGTGCGGCCCTCGGACAGTCAGGGACTTGGCTGACCTCGCCTCCCCTCTGCTGGTGACGTGTCCCTTTCAGCACATAATTTTTGTAAAATTTGAACACGCATCTCGAGGCA
Source organism: Lipotes vexillifer (assembly GCF_000442215.2). NCBI lineage: Eukaryota > Metazoa > Chordata > Mammalia > Artiodactyla > Lipotidae > Lipotes > Lipotes vexillifer. The sequence continues at coordinate 3,496,520 of NW_006791731.1, forward strand.
TTTTTGGAATCACATTTGCTTCAGAACTGGAAAGGAAAAGTAAAGTATTTTGGGTGGTTATAAATTACCTCTGTTTTGGTTTTTGGAAACTCCTTTCCTATTGTGCTTTCTTTCAGTAAGTATAAAGGCTTCTTGAAGTAAGGAAAAGGAAAGAAGCCTACCCTCTCGATAGTTGCTTTAAATGTGTTCTTAGCGGTAGGACGTTGTGTCAAGTGAGAATCCCCGAACACAGAGCAGCTGAAGGTGGAGCCGCTGTGGAGGCAGAAGTCCGCGGAAATCTGGGGCTTCGTTAACTCCACACGTGTTTGTGGAGGGGTCTGCTGCGAGCCGGGCGTCGTTCTAGGCCCTGGGGACACAGCAGCACAAAACAGACAAAAGCCACGGCCAGGAAGATGATGTCCTAAGGTGGGGAGAGGCTGAGAACCGCTGTTCCCCCAGGCTTGCTCCCTGAGCCCGCCTTCCTGCACGTGCACTTGGGAAGCTGAGGGGCGGGGCTGGGGGGGCCGTGTGTTCTAGGTGGGGGGGCGGGGTGTGCAAGCGGAAAACGCTGTCGAGTCGAACCCATACTATGTGCTGAAGCCCCTTCTCTGGGCCGGGTGCTGTCTCTCTCTAGAGGCTCAAGACCAAAATAGCTCATGAAAACTGAGGGAGCACTGCCCATTGACCATGAGAAGCCGTCAGGGGTGCAGGCAGAATCCCAGAGGGCTGTGCCCCCGAGAAATTCAGGGCTGGGAATGTGCAGTTTGTGTTCGAATTCTGGTTTTGCCAATAACCAAGCATCTAATTTGATAATTGTATAGTTGGTTATTTCTCCTCTCCAGGGTATGGTTTCCCTGTTTGGAAACAGAGGGTTGGGCTGGATAAACTCCTTACCTTCCCTTTTCCCGATTCATCCTTGTAGGTTTGGGAATCAGTGATTCATCGTTAAGTTCAGAATGTACCCAGACGATGTCTTATTTATACATGCATACACATGTACGGGCACATATATGTTTCTTTTTCTTCCTGTTTTGAAAACCGAGTGCCTCACACTTGCCCTTCCTGGCCTAGACTGTGGGCGAGATGAAGAGCTCGGGCATGTCTTAGTCTTAACTTGTCTGCACAGATTCTGTACCCGCGCTGCCGCGAGGAGCCCGGTCAAAGTTACGCGTCCCCTGCCCCCCCCCGCCCCCGCCCCCGGGGGCAAGAGGTCAGAGCCCCCGGCTTCCGAGGCTCAGGGTCCCCACCGGGCTCCCAGCCACCCGCCGAGCGCCCCCCTCCAGCGGGGTCCCCGCCAGTACGGCGGGGGAGGCCCCCCCCCCCCCCCCCGCCCGCGCACTCTCACATCTCCTCCGGCCACGGACGGGAATTGCTGGAATACCTCAGAGGAGGTGGTTGAACTGACCCAGGGCTTGAGGACTTGAGTAGAGGGGAGGAATGACTGCCTGATGGCGGTTTCAGTGCCTGTGTACGGTGGTCCAGGTCAGGGGTGCCTTTGCATGTCTAAGAAAAGCCATGGATTATTTCCTCAAAAACAAAACAAAACAAAACTACACACGAGGAATATCTCCCTTATGATGTCAGGAGGATCTTGGACCCCATGGAGTTCAGGATAACAACTGTTGTGGACAGAGGCACCTATGAAACCGATCAGAACTTTTGCAAGTGTTTATTAAGGCTGGACTACATGCCAGGCAGACGAGTGGCTGGGGATAGAAAGATAAGTAGCACTCAAGGAGGGAAGAGGGGAAAGGGATCTATTTCTTGAGAGTCTCCTTGGAGGCTGGCAGGGTCCAAGCCCTTTATATAGATTATCTCATTTAATTCTTATACAACCCTTAGGCAGTAGGCATTGTCCTCTTTTTCTTCGTAGGAGAAAATGGAGTCTCAGAGAGGTGAGATGACTTTTCCGAGGTCATCCAGCTAGTAAGGGGAAAATTGGAGGTCACAGTTTTCTCTTGCTCCAAAGCCTGGGCTCTTCGTTCCATCTTACAACTTCCCAAGGACGTAGCTCACAGTGATTCTCTGGCTCTTTTCCACTTACGGTTGCTTTGAGTAGCGATCCCAGCCCAGCTCGCCCTGCGACTTGAGTCCTGGCGTCACTCACCTGTAGGCATCGCGGCGAGGCCTACCTTGGCTGCCTTTCTGCAGGACAGACATGGCGAGGACCCAGGAGCCCCTGTTCAGGCGTCTTGTCTGCTCTTCTAGGTCTGACGGTTGGGAAATTCTTCTGATCTTGTGTCAAATCAATTTCCCAGGCACCTGTCTCTATCAGCAGCTTTTCCAGCCTTCTTTGTGAATACTGCCTGGCCCCCAAATGCAAACCTGGTGCTCATTTTGTGGGAGCTGGAGCCTTGGCTCCGCAGGCAGCTCGACCTTTGTCTGGGGGCCAAGAGGCTCTCGTGGAAGCATCACTGACCTTGCCTTTGTTCTGAAGGTGGAGCGGAGCCCCGTGTGATTCATCACCCAGAACTTTGTCACGTGTGTTTCTTTCTGATCTGAGCAGGAGACATTAAAAAAACTTCATCGTTACAAAATCTGCATCCCACTTGGCGACTGAGCTCGGCTTGGACTTTTCATTTGCTCTCTCCCTTCGTTCCTGCTTCCAAAGGGAGGTGAGGGAGGTGCCCTTGTGCCGCACGCGTCTGATGTCACGGGCAGCCCAGCCCTCAGGGGATGCCGCCTGCTGGCTCTCTGTCCATGGGGAGATCCCCTCGAGGGGGCCTCTGCCTCAGATCACGTGCCGTCTGGCTCCTTCCTGGCGGGTTATGTGGCTGAGACGGACTGGAGGACAGAGGTGGCATGGGGAAGGCCCGGAGAGAGAGATGAGAGATGGGGAGGGACCGTCGCAGTGAAGTGTTGAAGGAGGATGGTGCATTGACCAGGTGGGTGGGGAGAGGTGGAGGGAGCAGGTTCCAGGAGGTGGACAGGCATGGAGAGAGCGTGTATGTACCCAGCTCTGTGTCTCTTCCGAGCCTGTATCTCTGTGAAGTGTAGCTGTGTTCTCTCTGTAAGCTAGGGAAGCCGAATAGTTCCAAAGAAGGAAGAGCTTGTACCAAGAACAGGAACGATTGGGCTGATCAGCGTGGGAATCACACCCAGGAACAGGACAGGGAGATGGATTCAGTACAGTTAGCCGACATCGCGGGGAAAGAGCTGACTGTTGAGAGTCAATGACCAATCTGCACGACAGTTTACCACGTTTGTAGCTCATTAATTACACGCCAGGCGCTGTTTCAGCACAGCCTTGAGATGGAGCCTCTGGGTGACCCTGCTAATTATAATGCGGTGCTAGCAAAGCAGAGTAAGGAAACAGGAACCGAAGTCTTCGACTTCGTGGTCTTGAGTTGGCAAAGGGGAGGCATCGGGTAAGGGGTGCAGAGGAGGCAAGGCGGGACTGTGTCTGGGTCCGCGTCAACCTGCGTGGAGCCTCGGGGCATGGAGCCCTGACCAGGCTGCGTCGCCCTTCGTGTCGCATGGGTGCTGGCCGTGTGTGGCGGGCATCAGAGGAACTGTTCACATGCCCATCCAGGCTGAATCAGAGGCCAGGGAGTTGGAGCCCTGGGGCGTGGTTGTGCACAGGGTACTGGCTTACTGGCTCGGGGCAGGTTGGGGCAGAGTCGGCCAGCATGCCCATGACAGCTCATCACTCTGGCCAAGAGGATTAGAGAGAGGCGGGGAGGCTTCGCTTCTCTGGGGTGACTCTGGGAAGCACGCTAATCACGAGAGAGATGTTTAAGAGGCACCTGTTTCAGGCGGGCTGGGCGGAGGGGACAGCCCCTCCCATGGCACCTGGAGCCAATGCTGTCATCCTCCGGCCTCAGAAACACTGTGTTTCGGTCACCAGGGCCGAAAACCCTTTTTCCATAGCTGGTTCTTGTCTCCTCCCGTCCTGCTGTCATCCTTCTTGCCTATCCTTGGTGTGACCTATCCTGAGTGTTCATCTATGTATCTGACTGTCCACTAGGTGGTGAGTGTCTCAGGGATCCCAGGGTCTAAGTCACCTTTGTTCCTGAGGGTCCCCCATGCCGCTTCAAGCTCACCCCCTTCCTGGAGTCTGCTCCCTCCTTTATCTGCCTAGGAAACCCCTCAGTCTTTGAGACCAGTTCAGAGAGGAAGCTTGGGTCCTTTCTCTGGCCCCGGAGCCCTGCGCCTGTATGAGTCTAGCTCTGGCATTGCATTTGTATTAGACTGTCATTCTTTGTTTACAGAGCGGCCTTCCCTAGACAACTTCATCCCCGTGTCTCCAGCTCAGTACAGTGCTCAGTACACAGGAGAAGTGCTAAGTAAATGTTGAGAGAAGGAAGGAACATAATGGAGCGAAGGGATGGTCCGGTGGCGGAATTCAGAGATGCAAAGCTAATACATGATTCACTCAGAGAGCGTCATTCACGTGCTGAAAAGCACACATTTCTGCAGCCAAGGAGTCAGATGCTGGTGTGCACTGCCTTCCCCTCCTGGACGGGAGGGCGGAATAGTGGGCAGTGGGCTGGCTCTGTCACTTACTTGGCAAGTCATGGTGCCTTTGGGAGCCTCAGGACCTTCACCTGTAGAAAAAGAGTAGTCGGAGCACATCTCAAGCTGAGCTCGCAGCTCTGGGTGTCGTTAGTAACATTGTGCCGGCTCTTTCCTACTGCTTCTTGGTAGGGGCGAGGCACTGACGCTTCACATGAGGCTTTCTCGACAGCAGCCCCACTGAGGTTTGCTGCTAGGTGGTTGCAGGGGCCACTTACCAGTGTCCTGTCTTCCACCCTCCACTTGCCGGGAGCCAACCCCGCCAGTCAGTTGTGACAGCCCGATTGTCTCCAGATACGGCCAGACGTCCCCTGGGGAGGGCCTCAGCCTTACTGTGTCCCTCCTGGGTCCTCACAAGTCTCTGAGGTGCGTCCTGGTACCAGTCCTGGCCTACAGAGGGGGAAACTGAGGCACAGGGAGGTGAATAACTGCCCCCATCGTGCCGTTAGCAAAGCCTCCGCAGAAGCAGCGTTCCCAGTGGCTCTTCTCGCGGCTCACCCTCCTCTGCCGCTGCTGTGCCGGCTCCTTGCCGCTCGTCACCTCGGTCCCTCTCTTCGAGGTGGGCTGGGGCAGCAGGGGCTCGGCCAGGCCCCTTCGGCCGTGGAGCCTGACTTGCAGCTTTGCTTCATTTCTTTCCTGGCTGTGTATGTGGGGATTGCGCTCCACCCTGGCAAGTCAGGTACAGTCCTGGCTCCTGGGACACGTCCAGCACGGTCGCTCCATGAAAACGGGAGCCGTGGGGACGTGGAGGCCGCTGTCCAGCCCAGGCCATGTCTGCAGGTGGACAGAGAGGTGCACGGGAGCGAGGGGATTGGAGACGGCCTCAGAGGTGAACCCGGCCTGGCACCCTGAGTCCTGACCTGCGCTCCCCCCCGTCCCTTTGCAACTGCCCCCTAAAAGATGGCTCCACTCCCCGTCTCCAGTTCCTCTCCTTCCAGCCTCCCTCGGTGAAGTGGGCAGGAAAAAACCCAAACCGAACCAAGAGTGTGTGTTTGAAAGACAGTGAAGGAGGAGAGAGGGGCGGGAGACGCTGGGTCCCCGCTCGACCTTGACCTCTTAGCGTAGGAAAGTTCCAACCCAGTCCCGGTCCTCTGCTCCGTCCACACCCACTCCTTTGGTGACCTCGCCCACACTGCAGACACTCACATTCCCTTGCCTTCTCAGCCCCTCTGCTGGACATCTCCTAGGCATCCTAAACTCCACGTACTTGGAAGTGACCTTCCCTTCAAACCGGCTCTGCACACGTCTTAGCGGATGGCAGCTCCATCCGTCTTGCTGCTCAGACCAAACACTTTGGAGTCTTTCTTGACTTTTTCTCTTGAACTTCATACTTAATCCTTGAGTAAATTCTCTCTCTCTCTGTGTCTCTCTGTCTCTCGCTCTCCCTCTCCCCACCCCCGCCCCAGTATCTGGTACTTCCCTCCTTTTCCACTGTTGAAAGCACCATTAGCTCTCACTTGCATCGTCACAGTGATTTCCTAACCCATCTCCGTGTTTCTAGCTTTTCTCCCTGTGGTCTGTCTTGAGGGGTTCTGTCACCTGGTGCCTGAGTGAGGTGCACCACTTCTCTTTAGTGGCTCCCTAGCTTCTCAGAGTAAAATCCAGAGCTCACCATTGCCTGAAAGGTTATCCGTGACCTCCTCCCCCCCAGCCCCGGCCCAGCTTGTTTTTGCCGTCGAAGGAACGAGGCAGGCACACTTCTGCCTTGCTGCCCTCACACGGGCTGTTCCCTTTTTCTGAAATGCTCTTCCCCTGGGCTTCCACATGGCTAATGCCCTCACCTCCTCAAGTCTTTGCTGAAATGTAAGCTTCTCCGTGAACAAGGCGTATCCTGAGCCTTCACGCCTCTCTCCTCCTGCCCCCTGCCCCCGTGGCCCACCCCCTGCTGTGCCCCACCGTCTCTTCCTTCCATGCCCTTTCAGTCGCCCGTGTGCTGTGTGAGATGTTTATCTGTTACGTCCGTTGTTCACTGTTTTGCTCTCCTTGCTTGAAGTTATATTTCTTGGGAATGGGGGCCAGCGAGTCTTCGTTTGGTGTATCATACCCTTCCGTAAGTGAATCTCACAGGTATTCCTCCTGATGAGTGTCTGGAAGTTCTTTTGCGTTTGTCTTGTCTTCTTGCACGCCGGGTAAGAAGTGCCGCAGGGTTTCTTGGGGGCCTGTCTGGAGGCCTTAAGGGGACGCCGAGCTCATGAGGAGTGGCCCCCCTTCCTCCTGCCTCTCTCCTGTCCTTTCATCTCTGTTCCCTCTTTCTCTATTTGGAGACTGTGGCTTGATAAAGATAACAACTTTTCATAAATGTAGCTATTTCGGAATGACAGCCCGTCGTCAGATTTCTGACAGGTGCCCTGCAGAGCAGTGGGAAGAGAGGCTCGCGCTTCTGTCGGCTGACTTGCTGTTCTCTGCCCCGGCCTCGCCCGTTGTGCCGCACGGCCAACGCCCCTGCCAGGCACGGTGCTCAGAGCTGGAAGAGATACAGCTGTTGTAAAGACCATGTCTTGTTTTTGAGGAGTTCCCTTCCCTTCCTACACGCCTGTCAGGTCACCAGCACGTGCCAGGCGTGGGGACTGAGGGTGCACAGCCGAGATGGGTGGCTCTGGGCAGGCGTCCGCCGGAGCAGCCCTTCCTTTGGGCCTCTCGGATGTGGTCGTGGTGGGAGCTGGGAGGGGAACGCTGGCTCCAGGCCTGGAGTGAGGGCGCGTGGCCTCGGAGCCGGCCTGATCTGCCCAAGCCGTGTCCTTGCCCGAGCCCTGTCCGCTGCTGGTGGAGGCCAAGCCCCGCGTGTCCTCTGCGTAGCAGAGATGACACCCCGGGGCCTGGGCCAGGCCTAGCGGTGCTGGGCGGCCGCCCCCTGCATGTAGCAAACATGCCCTGTCACGGCTCTTGGGTCACCGTGGTCCTTCCAGCTGGACAGCGTGGTGGGGAGTGACAGGCCGGTCCACAGGGTGACCTGGCCCGGAGATGACGGGCCAGAACGTGCCCAGTGGTGGGAGCGGGGACGAGTAGCTGGGCTGCTCACGAGGGGCCACGCCGAGGCCAGGGTCAGTGTGGAGCCTGTGCTGGCCGGCTTCATGGTCTGTACAGACGTGGACTCCGGGCTGGGGGGTGTGGAGGAAAGCAGGCACGCTGAGGATGACTGAGGGTCTGGACAGGGGGTGGTGGTCCCGGTTGGGACTCCGATTGCAGGCTTCGAGTCACCGCCAGGCGGCCTTGGGCAGGCGCCTTTGTCTCTGGAGGGCGCGGTGTCCATCTCTGCCCTCTGCAGGTGGGGTCGGCCTCCCAAGTCTGTGCGGCTTTAGTTCTTCCGTCTGAAGCCGGGTTACCGGCTGCTGGGCTTGTTCTTCAGGTAACAGTGACGCGCCGGTGAGGGACACGGGCTAAGCTCACGGCTGACGGGGCCCCGGAGCGACCTCCTGCCCAGACTCTACCGCGGGGAGTGCGAAGGACACGGATCTATGCCGGGGCGTGTGAGAGGTGCTGACACAGGGGCAGCAGGGCGCGCTCCTCGCCCGGGCTCGGGAGGTTCGGACGGCCGGGGTTTGCAGGGTCTGGGCATGGCTTGCATGTGGGCTGATGAGAGAGAAGGATGAGCCAGAGGACATTTGGAAAAGCTCATCGTCTCCATTGATGAAAGCAGCGTAATTACCCAACAGATGCCGCACCAGGCAATGCAATGAGTACTGTATGCACACCACCTAAGTTGATTTCCTGATAATCTAAATGTCTTAATCCCATTTAACAGATTAGGGAAATAAGGCTTAGGAGTTTAAGTAATTTACCCAAGTTCTCATGACTGCTAAGTGACAGAACCGAGAATTTTTGACTCTACATCCCTTATACTCTGTGTTCATATACAAAACCAAAAACATGAAAAATTTAGAAATACGTTGCAAACTCACCATTGTTTCCAGCAGCCAGAGATGATCCCATTTTGGGGTATTTGCTCTTCGTCACCCCTCCTTTGCTGAAAGGAAGGCAGTGGTCGCTTTGGGTTGGGGTGGGGTGGGAAAGGGACGTGCTCGTGATACAGCAGGGGGCGGTGCCCAGCCTCTCGGAGGGTGTGCGTCTCGCTTGTGGAAGATCAGGATGCTCTAGCGGATCAAGTACTGAAGAGTCGGTGGTGGAGGGACTGCTGGGAGCAGGGCCTCTGACACCGGCTAGGTGTTCCCGTTATTACTGTGGTAAAGAAGCATCTGATGAGTCTTGGGGGCTTGCGGAGGGGCAGGAGGCCGGGGGGCCCCACTGGACGGCGGAGAGGGCCGAGGCCTGGCAGGCGGGCTGCGCGGAGGCCGGCTCAGGGTCGTGCGGCTGAGTCGTAGGGTAGCTTGTGGGGCTGGCAGGAGGCGGGTCTGCGGGGCAGGACGGGCCAGACCTCCGAAGGCCTTGAAAGCCACGCTGCGGGCGTCGGCCTCTGTCCCGAGGCTGTGAAGGGCCACTGACAGTGAAGGAGAGACTGCAGGTCAAGCAGTCCCGGGCTGAGAGCAGTGTGTAATTCTCTGTTATTTTTGTAACTGAACCGCAGCGGGCAGGACAGCAGATCAGAACCCTTTGAAGCCGACTTCAGAGGCCCCTTGTGCCCTGCTTCGCTGCGGCCTGCCTCACGGCTTTCATCTCTACGCTTATCTACATCATGGCAGTTAATTATCTCCCCCCATAGTAACTCTGCCCATAACTTTATAATGCGATGTTCTGTCGTCTCCCAAAGAAAACCTGCTGGTTTCTGCAGGTAACACCATTGGTAGTAATATTTCGATGCCCAAAAAGCAGAGGCAGCAGAGTAGCTGCCCAGAGGCAAGTAATGCTAAAAGGGGCCTCCTTTGAGCAAACTTGGTGAGAAGCCCCGGCAGACCAGACCGTCTGCCTCTATCTGCTCGGTGCCGCGGGCGCCCTCCACCCCACTCGGCCTTGCTGCTCCGTGCTGCCATCTCCCCTTCCACGGTGTTTGTTCAGCATTGGCCCCAGGGTTGTGAAGCCGGCAGGGCTGTCACACGTGACGGGGCGCTGACAAGTGGACAGACTCACAGGGCGGGTGCAGGGCGAGGGCGGGGGCCGGGCACCTGGGCCGCCACCAGGTGCTTCACCGCGGTGCCTGGTCTTCAGTCCGAAGGGATGTCGGCTCTTTCCTGGCATTTCAGCATTAGTGACTTATCCCTGTATATTCATGCTTTGTTCCTTCTCCCTCCGTGCTGTCTTCTGTCCAGCCTTGAAGGCTGGCTCAGCTTCTCAGGCTCCGGGACTCCATCCCCTCAGCACTGGGTGAGCTGGCAGCTCTGGGCAGAGCCTCACCGGCCCAGCTCTCAGAGGCCAGTGGGCTAATGCGCCGCACAAGGGGGTTTTGCGTACACGCGCCCTTCCCCTCCCCACCCACATCGCCTGCAGGGCCCGCCCCCATGAGCAGCTGGTGGGGAGCAGCCTGGCAGCAGAGCTGGGCCGCTGCGATGCCTGGCTGTTGGTTCCCTGGGGGGCGCTGTCTGCTGCGCCTCGCTACGAGTGGACCAGACACCTGGGGGGCTGAGACAGGGCTTGGAGGGATGCTGTGGGCGTGGTCCTGGTGGTCGTTCCCTCATTGTGTTTCAGAGAGTCGTCAGCCCCACTTGGGATTAGCTGTATTAACGTAAAGAAAACCACCGCGACCAAAAGGTAGAGTGAAATTGTGTCGGCTTGAGTGCGCTCCCTGTACAGCCTCGTGTGGCTCAGTGCGGGTCCACCCTGTGTTACCCGAGAGGGGGTCTCAGGAGGTCGCCTCATTCCCCCCCCCGAGCTTTGAGGTCGCGGCAGTTTTATCCCCACTGTATCCCTGCAGAGGCGTCAGGAAGGAGCTGAACGCGGGCAGGCTCGCGGCCCTTGACCCACCGCTCCGACACCCAGAAAGGGCCCAAAGAGAGGTGTTTTCGTGCAGAGGACTCCAACCTATTGGCTGGTGAAACCTGCCCTGAATTCGTGTGAGACTATTTAACGCCTGTCTTTCCTTCACTCAGTAGCTGACTATTTGCGGATTTTACTGCAGACTTACCGTGTCTGGTTACAGGGTGCTGCCTAGTAAGTGGTGTGTGTACCCCATGGCCTTTCTAAACCTGAGAAGTCTCTACTCTGGAAAGCCCCTGGCCCCAGGGGCCCTGGACCAGTGCCTTTCTAGCTTCCGACATAGAGAAGCTGGCGCGGAAGGAAGGGGGAGCAGAGGAGAGACGAGTGATGCGGGCGAAACGCTTCAGGAGGCCACGGGGGCTGACACGCACACGCGGGGAGTGTGGTCTCCAAGAGCCACCGGGATGCCTCTGCCCTCCTAAGAGAGGGCAGGGCAGGCTGAGGGTTGCAGCGCAGGGGCAGAGGGGTTATTGGTGGGAAGACACGTCACTCTCGGCCTCTCTGCTCTCCACTGTGTCACCCTTTGGCTTTCTCCCCCGTCTTCTCTCCCCAGCTCTAAGCACTCTCTCCTGCCCCCTCTTCCCCCTTCTCTCCCACCTTCCCTCCCCCCTCCCCCTTGCCCCCCACACTCTGGCCCCTGTTGCGCTTGCCTGAGGCGAGCACACCTGAGAGTCCGCGTGCCCCCCTCAGCCCCCTTACCAGCTACCTCTCTAACACGTGGTCGTCTAAGCCATGGTTAGGTTACGGCTGAGTCTGGCTGCATCCTTTTAGTCTAAAAGCGGAGGGGAGCTCTGACAGCCTGTCAGGTCATCTTATGCTTCTGGCAGGGGGTGCGTCATGGGTGAAACTGGAGTCTGAGGGTTGCCCCAGCGAGCCTGGACAGCCTTGTTTGTAATTCCTTCCTCAAGCCTCCTCTTCCAGACGCTGCAGCACTTCCCAAGGCGGTGGGGGGAGGGAGCTGTAACGCAGCAGCTTTGGGAGAGAGTTCTGGTAGCACTTTGAAAAAGAAATGTTTATTTTTAACAGTGAATCAGAGGAATAAAAGGCGGTTCATTGACAGAGACAGGCCGGGCTCCCAAGTGGAGAGCGCCAGTCGGGGTCATCGTTACCCAGAGCAGTGCTGTCCTCTCCGCTGTGCGGCTCGGGGTGGGTCTCAGTGGGGCCTCATGGTGAAGGACCTACCCCTTTCCTCTCTAAGTGGACCGGGAACAGGAGAGAGATGTTTGCTTTGAAACAGAGCAGAGTTGTCACCCGGTGAATCAGAAGCCCTGTGCTTCCCTGGGCACGTCTGCATCCACGGAGTGCTTGGCTGGGCGAGCCCATGGAGCTGCCCTGGTGCTTCCATTCAAGGGACTCGGTGATTCTCACTTTACAACATAAAGACCTTCTGCGTGGAAGAGAAAGGATGGTTTATTTATAGAGAGATTTTCTTAGAACGTTGAAGGTAGAAGCTGAAATTTATATTTTGTACTGATGGTACCGTCCTAGTGGGTTTCATACTTAAAGAAAATCTTAACAGCAGCATCCTTTCTGCAAGCAAAATAGGCAGAGGGAACCTGAGGTATAAACAGTCACAGCTGGTGTCGCCCACTAGAGGTGGGTGTGTGGGTGTGGAAGAGGCTTCATCGCGGGCCCGATGGTTCTGAGCCAGCGCCAGCGCCAGCGCCACCGGACGGGGGGAGCCCCGTCTTCTAGAAGTCGCGGGCCTTTAAAGGGAAACATGGCTCAGTCTCTTCGTGTCTCTCTCTGTCCGGTATCCATATTTTGTGGATGACTCAGCTGCAGGTCCTGCCGATGCAGAGCCAGCGCAGTGAGGAGATCGAGAGCACGGGCTTTAGAGCTCAGCCCGGGCCTGACCCCAGCCCTGTCATCCGGGCAAGTGACAGAACCTTTCCAGGTGTCTGTTTCCTGTCTATCAAATAGGAGTAACGACCCTAATAGAGGGCTTAGCATCGCGCTTGGCACTGAGGCATGCTTGGTGAGCGCTCCAAGATGGGGAGGGTGTCACCCAGACCCAGTCTGCTGGGGGCGGGGGGGCGGCGCAGGTCGTCTGGCTGAGAAGAGACAAGAGTTCCCTGGACCCTGGGCACCAGCTGGAGCCTTATGGGGACCCAGTCCCTCTGAACAGGCAGGGAGCAGCCCCAGTAGAGCTCAGAAGGCAGGGTCAGCCCTGGCGACGTGATACATTCGGATTTTCATGTTGGCCTTTGGGAAAGGTAGGTCGGGCCAGGCATTCATGGCTTGGATGCAGTGCTGCAGGCCACTTGGGAGGCTTCTAGACAACAGGAAAGGAACATGATCTCAGCAAGCTCCCCACCGAGTAGCCATCACACGGGGATTAAAGGCTGCTAAATCAGAGGAGGTGTGAAAGCAAGGGTACCAATGGTACTTCTTTTACCTTTTATCCACTTCAAGTTTTTAGTGGACAGTTTTATGTTTACGGAGATTTGTTTTCATTATAATAGCGTAACAAGTTTACTCTAGAAAATGTTAAAAATAGTAAAATGTTGGAGGAGAAAATCAATCATGGTTCTACTGCCCAGAGTCAATCACTGTTTTATTTTTTAAATTAAACTTTTTATTTTGAGACAGTTGTAGATTCACATGCAGTTGTAGGAAATAATACACAGCGATCCATGCATCCTTCACCCAGTCTCCCCCAGGAGTGAAATATTGCAAAACTAGTGCAGTATCACAACCTGGATACTGGCATCATGGTACAGTCAAGAGACAACAGATCCATCACCCTGAGAATTCCTCATGTTGTCCTTTTAGAGCCACACCCACCAGCTTTTCCTTAACCCCTAGAATCCACTATTCTGTTCTCCATTTCTATATTTTTTCACTTCAAGGTGTCATATAAATACACCATACAGGCCTTTTGGATTGGCTTTTTTCACTCACATAATTCTCTGCAGAGTCATCCAGGTTGCTGGGTTCGTTCAGTAGTTCATTCCTTTTCAAGGCTGACTATTATTCCATAGAATGGATGTACCACTGTTAGTTTAACCATTTACCCACTGAAGGACGTGTAGGTTGTTTCCAGTTTGGGGCTATTATGAATAAAGCTGACAGAAAATTTCATGTATGGGTTTCTGTGTGAGCATAGGTCTTCATTTCTCAGGGGAAAATAAGCAGGAGTGCATGGTCATGGCATGTTTAGTTTACCAGCAAAAAAAAAAAAAAAAAAAAAAAAAAAAAACAAAAAACTGTCAAAATGTTTTCCAGAGTGGCTGTTCCATTTTATATTCACCCCAGCAATCTCTGAGTGATGCAGTTTTTCCTCATCCTCATGAAAATTTGATTCCATCACTGTTTTTATTCTCTTTCCTACACACTATTGTAACAATCACAGCCGCCATTTATCAAGTGCCTACTATATGACAGATACTATTCTAAGCTTTTCATTAGAACAACTCCCAGGGAGGGTTTACTTTTCCCCATTTTACACATGTGGAATCTGACGATCAGATAAGTTTGAGAGGTTGGACACTAAGCTGGCACGGCTAGTAAATGGCAGAGGTCAGATGTGAGCCCCTGCCCGTCAGATGCCATGGTGCTCGCTCTTTCCATTTACCAAGTTATATGGATGTTTTTGTATCCTGGCTTCTCCACTCAGTGTTAGTACCTTTCAGTCAACATCATTGTCATTGTAATTTTAATGGCTATATGATATTCTACTGCACAGTGTTACCAGAATATTCTAAATATTTTTTCCAAGCATTGGATGTTTAGGTACTGACCTTTTTATTGTTAATTTTTTAAATTGAAGTATAATTGGTTTATGATATTGTGTTAGTTTCTGGTGTACAGCAAAGTGATTCAGTTATACATATATATATATATATATATATATATATATTCTAT
>NW_006791731.1:3510755-3512341 GCF_000442215.2 Lipotes vexillifer
ACCAAGAGACGAAGAAAAAGTCTCTTGCCTGTTCGGTTATAGGTTATTACAAGATATTGAGTATAGTTCCCTGTGCTGGGTGTCCAGTAGGGCCTTGCTGTTTATCTGTTTTATATGTAGGGTTGTGTATCTGTTAATCCCAAACTTCTAATTTACCCCTCCCCCCCTTTCCCCTTTGGTAACCGTAAGTTTGCCAAACGTATGGAAAGATTTTTTCCGAATTCCAGATCATGTTCTTAGGAGAGATTCCCAGCAGTAGAATTGCTTTGTCAAAAGATGTGAACGTTTGAAAGTCCCTTATTACCTGCTGTCAAATTGCTTTCCAGCAGGGCTGTCCCACTTTATCAGCACCAGCTGTATGGGAGGCTGTCTACCGTACCCCATGCTCCGTAGCAGTGGACGTTCTCGTTGTTATGACCTCAAACAAATGTGAGCTTACTTTGACCTGCGCTCATGTGATCTCAAAGCACATCAGAGCATTTTGATTTGTTTAACAAATGCGTTCTTATTTTTCCTTTTAACAGTCTTTTGCAAAAGCTTTATTTCTAGCAGAAAAGTTAATTTGAACGTCAGACTGGAAAAATATGAAGTTAATAACAGTTTGTCAAGCACTGGCCTATTCAAAGCAGTATGTTCAAGTAGAACAGTTTATAATCCTTAACTTCTTAACCCCCTTTCTTTTGTGTATCTGTCACCACCTTAATGTTAATTAGGTTGTTAAAATGCATGAAAGCATCAGGCCTTGTAACACTCTCCTCTTGGTCTCACCTATCTTCATTATTTGGCAAATCAGAATGCGCTCTCTGCCAGAGCTTTCAGGGCATCTTGTCACCACGCAGCCTGGGAGCCGCCTCCATTGAGGCACCCCTGTGTGGAGGAAAACAGTGATGCACTGGTTCATTCAGGACATCTTTTATCCAGAGAAGACACACTGCTGTCTAATGTGACGTGTTAGATTCTTTCTTCCTTTGAATCCTGAGAAAAAGATTGCTCCTGGGACCGGGTCATAGGAACACGTGGTGTTCGTGTAGCTGTTGGGTCTGATAACAGAAACAGGAGGCTTTCATGTGAACTGGATAAAAACTCAAATTCAGATAAGGAAGAAATGGGTCACCAGATTTTAAAGCTTTTCCTTCCACTGACAGCATCTTTCCCTTGTTAAGCATTCTTCAGTTTCGTTTAGTTTCTGGGCTTGTTGTGAGGACGTGCTGTGCGTTAGAGGAAGCTGGGCCCTGAGCAGTACAGGGTGAAAAGTGGCGCCTGTGGTCCTTGGGGAGAGGCAGAGCTGTTGCCGGATACCTGGTAAATTCAGTAAGTTCTGTAAGAAACGTTGATGGAGTTCCTCCTCGGGGCCAGGCCTTGGCTTGGGTGTCAAGGGTGGAGAGAAGCAGGGAGATGTGTGCAGACTAGGGGATGGGCAGCTGGTCTGGCCGGTCTAATGGTACGTTTATGACCCTGACCACTTAGGATGTTTGTAGTGGACAACTTTACATTTATTTTCATTATAATAGAACATTGACTGAACACGTGCGTATGGCCATCTTTCCCAAATCAAAAAAAAAAAAAAGGGGGGGGGGGGGGGGGGG
>NW_006791731.1:3512406-3525686 GCF_000442215.2 Lipotes vexillifer
GGGGGTGGGGGTGGGGCGGGACGCCCAGGAAGTTTTCCCTGATTTGTGTCTTCATGTAGAATATCTTACAGCGGCATCGAGCGCGCATTTCTGAACGCGTTGATTTTCTCCTTCACCTTGACCGTGTCGGAGTGAACCCAGAATAGGCGAGAGGAGGTCCGGGCAGTCTTCTCAGAGGAGGGCACTTAAGCGGGCTTTGAGGAAGGAGGAGTGAATAGCTGGCCATGTGGGTGTCGGGGGAGCGGCAGGTGGGAGCAGCAGCGCGGGCGGCTGTGCCCCGGGGGAGGCAAACGGTCCGTCCGCTGGAGAGGCCATTTGGGAACAGATGGTGAGGGGCAGCTCCGTCTCGATGTTAATCTTGCTGCGCGGTTACCTTCTCTGAGAAACCCCCAGTCACACCCGCAGAGCCAACAGGTGCCTTCCTGGAGGAAGCGGCTTTCCCGGCTGGAAGCGCACAGGAGTCTGGGATGTGGCCGTGGACCCAGTGGGCCCATCGCAACACCTTCGCCCTGGCCCAACGTGAGGACCTCAGCACGTGATGGTCGTGGAGCACCTTGAACTTTCTTGTTTGGTGCCTGTTTTGTGGGGGGACCTGGGACTCTTTGCAGGGTCGACAGTCACACGCACATAACTCATCTATCTCCGGCCACCGTACCGGAAATCACAGTCAGGCTTCCTGGTTGTATTCTTTTGTATTTTTCAGCCTGTCTGTTCTGAATTGCACGTGGAAGGCAAGTTAACTAGCGTGGTTTCAAATCTCGCCAATGCTGAGCGTGGAGTGACAAGGAGAGCTATTAAGGACCCGTGCTTGGCACCACTGAGGGCTGGCTCATTGTCAAAACCCTTATTTCGGACCATGTATGTACTTTATTCTCATGGATTGTCCGGTGGCACTTCCGTTTCTGGGAATTTGGCCTTTTGGTGAAATAGAATTGATCATTACAGGGAGAGGCTTCTTAAAGCAAAAGTTTGACACATGCAACAACATCTGACCAGATGAAAGTGGTACTGTGCTGTGCTGCGATGTGTGTGTAGGCTTCGTGGTTACCTGTCATGATAAACGGGTGAGCTGGCGTATCCTCGGTCCCCTGGTCTCGGGGACAGCCTGTGATCTGAGGTCCCCGCACACAGGCTGCCGCCCCCTGGGGCCCTCCTTCACGCTGGGTCTCCCTCACTTCTCTGGGGCTCCTGAGGTTAAAGAATTTGCCAAATTCACATGCCTCGTAAGGAGCAGAACCAGGATTTGAACCAGGTTTGGCCACACACGGCCTCAACTCTGCTCGGGTTCTTTTTCGTCACTTTTGGCGTCCAAGACTGAAGAGCTGGACGGTTGCTCTGGGGACCGTGGCACTGACTTGAGTGTTTGGAGTGTCCTGAGCGATCGTGGGGCAGGCCTCCTGCTGACTGCTGGGGGCCGCGGGCCGGGGTGTGCTAGCTCACCTGGTTTGGGGCCCGGCCTCGGGACCTGGGGCTCTGGTCTCGCGTGTGCCTGGAGGGCTGTCCCCTCCACTCCTAGACGGGCTCCGCAGGGGGCTGCGCGCTCTCCACCCTGAGCTGCCTCCTCTTAACGGGGGCTCAGTTGCTGGATCACACCACTGTGTCCTGTGATTCAGGGCTTTGCCCAGGTGGCGACCATTCCTGGGGGAATTGCCTCTCCCCATCCCGGAAGCTCTTTCCTCTCACTGAAACCTCGCGCCAGCCGTCGTCCCACCTCCAAGCCCTCCGTGACCCCAGCCCTTCCCCCACTGAGACCTCGCCCCCATCCACTGCTGCTGTCACCCCTCCTTCCCCGCCATGGCCTGGATTTGGGGTGGGGGTGTGACAGAGTGCTGGAGGGCCTGGGTGGGGGTCGAACTGGCCGGTTTTGTGCCATGCAGCCTGAGTACGAGTGGTGTCTTCCCCACGGCGTCCAGGGAGCCACTGCCATGAAGGGTCTAGCACTTTTGCAGTTTTCTTCTTGCCTTTTGCTAAATATAATTGTGAAAAACTGTTTTAAACTTCCATAAAACTCTGTACTCTTGCAAGTGACCATGTAGAGAGATTTGAAAGCAGAGAAAGCAATGAGGAAACGCTTTGGAATAGGTTCTCCTTGACTGGAGGTTGATTGCGGGACAGTGTTTTTCTTTCTCTGAGAGCAGTTTCCAATTAAATGGAGAGAAGCCACATGCTTTGAAGACATTTTGTGTCAGTGTTTCGACCAGTGTTACTGGGTTTTCACATGCTTCGTATCTAGTTATTTTAACTCCATGACAGATGAGGATAAAGCATTCACTTTTCTGATGAAAACTGTGTGTTTCTGTAAGGACCACGATGATTGCACAGGTCGGGCTTTTCTCTCCCCATCCGAGGCTGTCATTGGACTGTCTCCTGTCTCTCCGGGTTTCCCTTCCCCTGGCCTTCAGTCTTACTGCAGCTCTGCTGCTTCTCAGTTTTCTGCACGGTAATTCCTCTGCCTGCCTTAGGAGTTTTGACAAAATGATGTATGTAACCACCACCACCAAAATTAAGGTGCAGAACAGTCCCTTTTCCCTAAAAAGTCCCCTCGTGCTCCCTTTTAGGCAGGCCTGCTCCCTCTGCCACACGCTTGGCAACCACTGATCGGTTTTGTTTTTCCTGAATGTTTCCTGAGCATATGGAATCATAAAGTATGTAGCCTTTGCCGTCAGGCTTCTTTCACGTGGCATGATGCATTTGAGATTCATTCATGTTGTTGTGTGTATTGGTAATCTGGTCCTTTTGCATGATGAATAGCGTTCCATTGTCTGGATGTACTACAGTTTGCTTAACCATCACCAGTTGAAGAACATTTGGTTTGTTTCCGGTTTCTGGTAGCTATGAATAAAGCTGCTTATAAACTTTCTCTTATGGTTTTTGTGTGAACATGTTTTCATTTCTCTTGGGGAAGTACCTAGGAGTGGGGTTGCTGGGTCACATGGCAAGTGCGTGTTTATCCTTTATGAGAAATTGCCCACCTGGTTTCCAGCGGCTGCACCATTCTGGCATTCCCGCCAGCAGCAAACGAGAGCTCTCGGGGCTCTGCACCCTTGCCAGCCCTCAGTCTTCCAAGTTCTGTTCGTTTTCCAGCGATTCTAATGGGTGCGTGGTTTTAATTTGTATTTCCCAGTTACTAATAACGTTAAACACCTTTTCATTTGCTTATTTACCACCAGTATGTCCTCTTTGGTAAGAAGTAGGTTGCCTATTTTCATATTATTGAGTTCTGAGAGTTTTTTATGTACTTTTGGACACAAAACCTTTACCAGATGTGTGCTTTACAAATACCATCTTCCCTTCTGTTATTTGGTGTTTTTAGTTTTCTTAAGTGTCTTTTAAAGATTAGAAGTCTAATATTTTGATGGAGTAAAATTTACCGATTTTGTTTTCTTTTGTGGATCATGATTTTGGGGCTGAATTCAACAAACCTTTGCCTAATCCAAGGTAACAAACATTTTCTCTCGTGTTTTCTTCTGAAACTTTTGGAGTTCTAGGTTTTATGTGAGCACCATGATTAATTTTGGTTTTATTTTCTCTTCTTATGGAAGGGATGAGTTGAGAATGACTGACCGGTCAGTGTATGAATGTCCAGTTGCTCCAGCAACGTTTGTTTAAAAGGCTTTTCTTTCCCTGTTGAATTGCCTCTACACCCTTTGTTGAAAAGCAGTTGGCTGATGGGTGTGGGTCTGTTTCTGGACTCTCTTCTGTTTTGTTGATTTATGAGTCTCTTTCGCCATGTGTCTTGATTATAGCAGCTTTAGAGTAAGTCTGGAAACCAGGTAGTGTGAGTCTTCCAACTCCTTTCTCAAAATGTTTTTCTGTTCTCATTCCTTTGCTTTTCCATATCAGTTTTAGAATCAACTCACTGATTCCTACCAAGTATCCTGCTGGAACTGTGACTGGGATTGCAGGCATCTGTAGATAAATTTGGGGAAAACTGATGTCTTAACTATACCGAGTGCGTCAGTGAAAAAGGATTCTGCTTTTCCCATTGAATCACTTTGTTGTTTTTTTCAAAACTCATGAGCTGGAATCTGGCTCAATCACTTAGTAACTGTATCAGCTTAGAAAAGCTGCACCGTTCATCTGAGCCTCAGTTGCTTCATCTGTCAACTGGAGGAAAAAAATCCTTACTTACGTTTTAGGATGGTTGTGAGGATTAAGTGGGATAATATGGGCAAGGCAGCTGGCGTGGAAGCCGCGGCCCCGACGGAGCCCGTGCGCTGGGACCTGCTCTGGGGCAGGCGCTCTGTTCACGTTTCTCCAGCGTGTTTGCCACCGAGGCCCTCCCATCGTTTTTAAGTCTCGTTGCAATGACTAATTGTTCCGATTATTCAAAGAAAAACTCACATATCTTTGAGCCATGATTACATACGTATGTCTGTGTGTATTATGTATGTGCCTACGTATGTATGATGCATGGATTATTCATGCATGTGTATATGTATATATCAGGTATGTGCATATGCACACACACCAGGCATGTATATACGTATTATGTATGCGTGTGTATGTGTATGATGTATGCATTAGGCATGTATATGTATTTTGTAAGTATGCACGTGTGTATGTATAGTCTTTAAAATGTTAGGTCCACTGCTGGCAACAGTATGTGGAGACTGGTATATTGACATGTTTCTGTTGTCCGTGTAAGTTGGTACAATCTCTTAAGAAAAAGGCCGCACGTCAGTACATATAATCTGCGCTATGATGATGATCCTGTCTTTTGCCTCTATCTTCATATAATTCAGAGCTCTGGGAAAAGGCATCACGAAGATGTTGTCCCAAAGCTTTACCTGTATTAGCAAATGTGAGAACGACTTGAACGCCCACTGACAGGGGACGTTTTTGGTGGCTTATGGCCCATTTAGGTAATGGTATATGATATGGGCGTTAGAAGGTAGATGCATTTGAGTTACCGAAGTTCACTGAGATTATGTCCATTTATAAGTTAGGTGTGTGTGTGTGGACACGGCCCAGAGGGGACTAACCACAGGAGAGTAATAGTGAGGCCACCTCAGACCGCTTTGCCGAGACTGGTGCTCTACCCGTGTCCACCAGATATCCTCACCCCAGCCCTTCAAGGTGGGTAGCACGATCCTTTCTTTTCAGAGGAATGGCCTGAGGCCTTGAGTTGTTAATGTGCCCTGGCTGTGTGTGCAGTGAACCTTGACGGTGAGGTCTGACTTTGGATTCTGGGCCCTCTGCACCAGTGCTGTACTGGGTGGTGCTGGTAGAATAACAAGATTGGGCTGAATTTTTATTTCTTCTGTACAATTAAGTGATTCTGCTATTATGCTCACATTCTTTAAAAGTTAAGTGAGCACAGTGGCTTCAGGAGGGGAATCGGGGTGCTCTATCTTCATAGGCATAACTGTGTTCAAAGCTTGGGGCTGGTAGGCATTCTGTGTGTGCTGGGCCTGGACTCTGCAATGGCCAGTTGGCTTGTGCACTTCAGAAAGTAATATTTTCTGACATCATTTTAAAGTCTTGTTTTCCTTCTAGTGTTTTTTTTTGTCCTCAATGTATTGTGAATGCAAGGGAAATTCAAGGATGAATCACTTAATATAGTAACACAGATAAAATAATCATATTTACATTGACAGTGGAAAGGTTCATGCATAATTCAGGTAGTTAATACTCGCTGATTTAATTTACTAGGCAACGCGGTATTGCTGTGCCAGACGAAGCGTCGCTGTTTGTTATGAAGGATCGAACAAGTGTCCAGAGCAGCGCTGTTTGCGGTAAACTGATTAGGCTTTGATGGCTGCCTGCAAAATACAAATGGACTAATTAAGGTGTTTTGATTCAAGAGTTTCATAATACAGCTGATCACCCATTCTCGTTTTATCCATTAGCCTGGTTCCATTAGGTCAGCTGAGGTTGACATGTTCTTTTGAGCGAGGAATATTGTCGATGGAAATGTCCTTGAAAGTGAAAATTATTTAATTTATAATTATGTAAAACTTCCCAGTGAAAGTCTCTTCCAAATATAAAATTTTCTGTCCCTTGTGCACCTGCTCAGCAGGTTTTGCCGTGATGCGCTGTGACCGCAGCATCTCTTGCAGTCCCCGCGGGGGTTTGAGTAGGCTCCTTCTGGTTGCATTTGGTGTCTGTGACTGCCGGGCTGCCCTCAGCCAGCAGAGAACAGGGCACAGGCTGTGTGCCTTCACTTGTGCTGTTTCTCTTGCCTGGAAAGCCGCCTGTCCTCTCTCCATCCCCTGAGATGCCACCATTTCTTTCTTAAATGGCTCAGATGTCATTTCTCCGTGAAGCCTTGCCTACTTTCCCAGGCAGCTCTGTGCTATGACTGAGTGCCAAGTGCAGCACTGGAGGTGTAAAGACGAATGTGTCACAATCCTTGCTTGCAAGGAGCTCGGACATAGAAGGAGGCTGACAATTCCCATACAGGGTGGTACACACACACACACACACGCACGCACACACACACACGTAATATTGGTAAGTGCCAAGTACAGGCAACCAAAAAAATAAATGAAGGAGTGCATAAACACACATTTTACTTGCCTGATGAGAAAGCTCTTCCATATGTGCACACAAATATGCCTTCTTAGACATTCTATATGTGGATCCTGGTTCTGCTACTTGGTCAGTGTGATCCATGCCTCCCTCCTCTTTCCACATCCTTGAGAGCTTTGAAGATGGCGACCAAGCTTCCCTGGAATTCCCTCCTTCCTTCGTGTCAGCGTTTCCTGTTATCACGTGGCTTCAGGCTTCTCACTGATTCTGTCCTTTCTCTGCATGAGCTCGGATTGGTCTGTGTCAATGGCATCTGCTTATTGAAAGAACAGAGACCTTTTGCATTTTATACTCACCTCCTTTAATGTACTTATACCGTCCATTTACTTACTCTGTGACCTTGGTGAAGACACTTTTTCCCGCATTTTCATCTGCAAAATGGAGACATCGTGAAGGACGCCCTGCGCGCGGCCTTCTGACTCTTCCCGTTGCTTCACATGAACTCACAGGCCTTGCCCTGTCCTCACCTCAGTGGACTGCGGACAGTAGTTTTCTCACGGAATGAGGGAAATCAGACGGGTGGTCTATTGCCAAGAGCCAAATTTGACTGTGAAAAAACTTAGAAGAAAAAGGTCTTTCCTAAGCCACTGCTTAGGAAAGCAGTGGCTTTTTTCTGAATGACTCCTCCATTCTGTTGAAAGGATGTGAGACTAAAATGCTTCAAGGAGAAGAAATATTTTTACACTATTCAAGGTTCCTCTTACCTGTCCTTCCAGATACGTATTCCCCAGACTTCCACCTGGAGCCGTGAAGAGGGTGCCTGTCAGCAGGTGGCTTGGATTACCCGCGCAGCTGCCTTTCTTTCTCTGATAGCTTTCTTGCAAGTGCTCCATGGAGACGACAGAGCAGGCTGTCACCAGGCAAGCCCATGTGGGAAGTCGTCGGGCGTCGCCTGCCCCTGTCATGGCTCCCTTAGGTTCTCTATTCCCTTGTGTTGGTACCAGGGAGTTTTGATCTCTGTCTGCTTTTCACACTTAAAAAAAAAAAAAACAAAGTGGCTGTTCCCTAGATGTTGGTTTTATATGGGCTCTGCACATAGTAGGTGTTAAGTAAATCCTTGATAATTTAGTTGAGAATTGCACCGTGCACATAATTACTCGTGGATTCATTCCCTTTTCATTGACCACCCATTCTGGTGGTAATTTTCTCAAGGAGACCACCTGTTTTCGGAAACTTGGTGGGTCTCGCCCCAGCCCATACGAGTTCAGCTCAGCTCCCTGCAGGTCAGCATGTGTTCTCTGTGCGACCACGGGGCATCACACTGAACACAGCGAGGTCACCTCATGGAGGAGCTCACAGCCATCTGAGACCATTCCTGCCTCTTCAGTCTGTCCTCGCCTAGGCCCAGGTCTCTTGCGGCTTAAAAAATGATCCTGCCTTCCCAGTACACCCAGTTGACTCTGTCTCTGAGCTGCCCCCTGTATCAGACCATCGCTCAATGAGTGCTTTCGTTTTACGCTGGCTTTCTCTATTTGAAAAGGAGCCACAAGTTAAGTAATCAAAAAGCAAGGCAAGTGAACCAGGAGGCAAGGAATATTAATTCAAGGTGTGTTAAGCATTCGTATGTCACTTCTTTCTTTTTATCACAGGGGGACGATATCTAACTGCTGAAATCACCAACCACTGCCTTGGCACAAGGTTGTGCACATTAGAAGGGAGAGATGACAGCTGTGTAAACTAACGGGATCATTCCCTCCTGTGTGGGGAAGATGTGCTATCACTTTAGGTTCCACGGCAGACATTTCAGTGGGCTCCTATGGGTACAGGCCTTTACAGCCCTGCAGAAAGCAGGGAGTCTTCCATGTACCAGCAGGCACATCCAGACCATAATACTGTCCCTTTTCCATAATCTGATGTCCAAACCAGTCGCACTGAAACACTTTATATAGATCCTGTTGCCCGGGGTTCAGGTTGTTGCCAAAATACATGGAGCAGTGTTTGCAAAACTGCAGGACAAGTGTCTACCGTTTCTCTTCTCACATAGCTTGCTGCCATCCTTTTAACCGTCCAGCGTTCAGGCCCTTAGAACGTGCACATCAGTTTTCCTGTGATCTTTCAACTCTCTCATTTTGCTGAGACCCTATGCTGAGCACAGAGGATACTGACAAGTCAGACGTGGCTCTTGGCCTCCAGGAGCTCGGGAAGCCTGTGTGGAGAGCCCTGTGCCACAGGTAGCCTCTCATCCTGTGTCTTGTTTTCTATGAGCCTTCACTTTTCATCAACGCAAAAATGTCTTCTTGTCCCTCCATGTTTTTCTGCCCTTACTTCTTATTTTGCCATTATAATTGAAATCTCCAACTCATATTACACAGCATTCTAGGTATAGATCAATAAATGTTACTTTGTAGAATGGGATAAACTAAAAGAAATGCTGACCATTTCACACAACCCATTATTGTGCAAACGCAATGAGATGCTATTTTTTAGGAAAGGGTCATGTGGTTTAGTGTGTAATTGGCACAGGAATTTGTTACTCCTGCCAGCTATATCAGTTGAGTTGGGAAAATGGGCTGTTGGATTATGTCGTAGAGAGGTCTGCTGTTAGGATGTGCAGAGTCACAAAACCACACTAGAGAAATGGTGACTGAAATACACAGAGAAACAGGAATTCATTTTCCCCAGGAAAGGCCTCACTGAAGGACTGCCATTTCTCCTCAAAAAAGAGTAGAATTTTGGCTGGTAGAAAAGAAAGACATGACATTAACAGAGGTGCAGAAGCGTGAACGTGGACCAGGATGCCGGGGTGTGCCTTGAGGGCAGGGCGTGTGAGGGTAACCCAAAGGGTGAAGCTTGGAGGGATCCGGTTCACACCCCACCCTCAGGTTGCTTCCTCTTACGAAGATGTGAGATAATTCTTTGAAAGCAGAAATGTTTTTAGTTATTGTTAGTTCAGCATCCTGATGAGATAAATCTTTTATGAAGAAAGTATGCACTGAATGGTCTGCATACTACTCAGGCATCATTTTTATCCAGTATCAAAATCTAAGTGTCCTTTATGGCCACTCTGCTTGTTCTGTGCTCATCCACCCATTCAACAGACATTTTTCCTGTACCTCCTCTGGCGGGGTAGGGTAGTTTCCCAGAGTTAAGTCACTGTAACTGACGCATGAAGGGTCTGTCGGAATTTACTAGATGGATATGTGAGGTGAGTGCATGATAAGCCAGAGAGCCACATGTACAAAAGAGTGTGAGTCAAAAATACCATGTTTGCTGACTTGGAGAAGTGCCTTGTTATGTTATGGCTGGGCCGCGGGGCGTACATGAGGCCAAATTAGGAAGAGCCTCGAAGAATCTCCATTCATTCCTCAAATGTTCACTGAGCACCTCTGTGTACCGGGCACCCACGCATATATGTTGGGGCCAGGGCAGTGCACAGGTGAGGTCCGTGTCCCCACGGCATGGCCCCTGGCCACCGCCCTCTTCCCGGCCCTCCTGCCCTCCCGCCCAGGCTCCTGGTCTAGTCAGCCTCGTATTCCTCTCGCTTTAGGCTGAGAGCACATGCCGAACGCTTCCACTTCCTTCGCCCCGCTGATGCCACCTGAGCCTTGAGAACCCAGCTCAGACAGCCGTCTTCTGGGGCGGCTTCCCAGACTGGCTGCCCAGCGTGCGGCCAGCCCCTCTCGGAACGCCCCAAGCACTGTGCTCATCTGCTGCGTCCGTTTGCTTCTCCGTTTCGCCCCCCCCCCGCCCCCCCCGACCGCGGGCTCCTTGAGGGCAGAGACCAGCCCTGTCTGTGTCCACAGCCCCAACTCGGAGGAGGGCGACTGTGTGGACTAGGGGTCAGGATTGAAGCTGCGGCCCAGCGCCGAGAGGGCGGCCGGGAGCCCGGAGGAGCGGCCGAAACAGGCTGTCGGACTGTGTTCCCGTGGGCGACTTGCCCCGTCACGGAGCTTGGGGATGTTTGTGAATCGAGGGATTACACCAACTGCCAAATGCGACCGGATGGTAGCCTTGCAGTTTTTGAAATCTTTCGATGGCTCCCCAATGCCTGTAGATCTGGTTCTCAATTCTGGCTTCAAATCAGATCTGGATCATCCGGGGATATTAAAAAAAAAAATGCCCGCGTCTCATGCCAGGCTGACCAAATCAGAATCTGAGGTGGGGTTTGTACAGTCTCCCCAGGCAGTTTTAATGTGACTGACAAACGTTGGCCTGTACCATGCGACCTCTCCCTTGCAAGGCCCTGTTTCTCAGACTGGCTGAACATTGGCATCACCTGGTGACCTTAAAAACAACTGACACTGGGACCTTCCCGTAAATTCTGATTCAGTTGATCTCGAATGTGGCCTGTGCGTTGACTTTGTTTTTCCAAAGGCTCGCCAGGTGAGCGCCAGCTTCTGCCATGATGGAGTTAATTGGTGGCAGGCTTGCCCTCCTGCTGTAAACCGCTAGGAAATTGGGGAAGAAAGGATTTAAATAATAGTTGTCAGACCACAGAAAGACGACAAAAAACCAGCACAGCGCTGTGTGGCCCCTGAAAGAAGAGAAACAAATGAGGTGAGCCCTCTGATTGCCTTGGCGTCCTGCCAAGGTGTGTGGGTAGCAGGAGCTCAAGCCAGGAATATGGCAGCTTTGCTGAGCTGAGGGGATGCAGGTGAGAGTTTAGGAAGGCTGAGGTGGCTGAAACTGCGGGGCAGAGGACCAGGAAAAGATCTAGCAAAGAGAGAGCTCCAGATCTGCATAGGGGTCACCTTGAGCTCACTGCTGACCCCTAAGCCTTCCCCATGGAGGCAGAGACCCCCGGGAGCCAGGACAAGAACCACCAGGGCTGTGAGCTGCACGGCGCCACGGGCTCACTCTTGCGTGGCTGGGGGCAGTCACGATGAACACCTGCAGCTTCTCAGGTGGAGCCACTGCCAGGTGATGGCCACCCCTCACGCCTCGGGCCAGCCCGGCTCGAGACTTGCCCGAGAGAGCTGAAAAACAAGCCTGGGAAAGAGCAGGCTGAGCTCCTTCACCGCCAGCCGAAACCGGCTCTGACACTCTTGAAAGGAAGACGAGAGAGACGCAGACATCCGGGTCTCAACACAAAACCCGCCAACACCTGAAAAGAAGGAGACACACAGGAAGCATCACATGGAGAGGAGTCCGTGCCTTGCAGCAGACTCAGAAATGATTAGGCTGTGAGCGTGTCGGCATACCCCGATGCGGCCACAGTTATTAGAGCTGTGCTCAAGGATTTAATGAAACATCGAGACAGAATGAGGAAAGAAACGAGAGAAAAAGAACAAATGGGAACTTTTATTGCTGAAAATACCATTGGAGTTGTTTGTAGAATACATAAATACATTACATAACTTAATTAATAAAACCACCCAATTAAAAAGGGCGCAAAAATTTGGCCCACCAAAAGAAGCTATATGGATGGCCAACACACTTGTGAAAAGGTGAGGACGATCATAAATTTTCGGGGGAATTAAAGGCGAAACCACCATGAGACACACCTGCACAACCGCTGCCCTGGATGGTCAGCGAGGGGTGGAGGAAATGAGACACGTGTGCTGCTGGGGACAGCGTAAAATGGTCCATCCACTCTGCAGGACTGTTGGCGGTTTCTTTGCAAGTTAAACCTGTAGTTCCCGTGCAAGGAAGCAGTCTTCTTACTCGGTACTTACCCAGGAGAAATGAAAACTTGTATCTCTGCACGACTTACACATGAGTGTTCATCGCATTTCTTCAGGACAACCCCAAACGGGAAATAACCCCTGTGTCCAACAGCACATAAATCGATGGTTGTAGGATTGTGGAGTACTCTTGGCGATAACAAGGAACAAGCTGCAGCGCACATAGAAACAGGAATGGGTTTCATTACGCCGCCAGACACAGAAAGTACATACTGTGTGATTCCACTTGTGTGAATTCTAGAATAAGCAAACCCATCTAGGGTGGTAGAAAGCAGATCTCTGTTTTCCTGAGGGCTGGGAGCGCTGTGAACTGCCCAACAGGGGCAGAAAGGAACTTTGGAGGGGCGATGATGGACAAGCTTTATCTTTTTTGCTGTGTCAATTATCCGAGTGTATATTTGTCAAAACTCTTTGAACCTGACACTTGGATGGGTGTAATCTGTCTTCTGGAGATGGTGCTTCACCGCCATAGATTTAAAAAACGGCCCCACTGCCCGCAGAAACTTGTCTGGGAGTATTCGGTCTGCAGCAGAGTTTGAGAGCTACTGCCTCGAAGGCCCTTTGTAATCTGGCCTCCGCCTGCCTCTCCGTCTCAGTTCCTCCCTCTTTTTCCGTCTGTTGCTCTTTCTGCTCTGGCCAGAAGCCCGCTCGGTATGACAAGCGACTCTTTGAACGGGGCATCCCGTGTTTGTTTGCTTTGCCAAATGCAGTTCCGTTTGCCTGAAAAGTCTTTTCTCCCACACCGTCTGCTTCCCCCCCAGCCCTTCGTGGAGACCCGTTGCCGTCTCGCGTGTTTCCCCAGGGCCCTTCCTGCCTGGCTTGTCTGTGTCTCTGGCGTCTTCTCCTACCATTTTGTGAGAACTTGTGGTTCCGGGCCCTGCATTTCCATCCTGTATCCTGGTGCACAGCTGGCCCGGAGCCAGAGGTGTCTAGTGAGCAGGAGATGCTGAATGAATGAATGAATGAATGAACGAACGAACGAATAGATGATGGATGGATGGATGGATGGATGGATGGATGGATGGGTACATGGATGGCTGAAGGGGTGAGGAAGCCTTCATGAAGGAAGCCAGGAAGATGGGGCTCAGAGAGGTGAGGGCAGCGTCCTGATACAGGGAAAGA
>NW_006791731.1:3525748-3529947 GCF_000442215.2 Lipotes vexillifer
GTGGGTTTATTTCGCATTTATATGCTCTTGAATTGACACTGAGCCCTGTGAATGTTTATAGGGCATTTGGAACTAGCCATAAAGTGACATCAGAGTGCACAAGCCCACCCCTCCCCGGCACCTTATATATTAAAGATTCTGAGAAGTGACTGGGGGAAAGGAAATTAATTTTCCATTGACACTGATTTTGATCTCAGCTCATTTAAGGGCTGACCCAGGAATCTTCCACAACCAAGCAGGGACAGCATCCCGGAGACTGGACTAGACGTGCCCTGTGAGCTGCCACATTTGCCAAGAATTTCCCGTATGCGCCGTGCTTAGGAAGACAAAAGCTGGCACACAGTGTGATGTGAGGCCGCCCACGGCATGTGGGCCATGGACGTGGCCGCTCCAGGAGACGCGACGCTGCCCTGGACGCAGAGGGTCGGGGGGAGACTCGCTCGCTGGCTCCCTCCACCGCAGCCCCCTGCCCAGCCTGTGGTTCGCTGCGCTCTTCCCAGGCGCCGGGCTAGGCTTGCTGCTACTGCACGTGGACTCCTAGACGTGACACCGCCGGCCCAGCATGCCAGGCCCACCTCTCCACCAGGGGAAGCTGAGGCCAGAACGGTTGAGAAGCTGACACACCGCATTCGCGTGGTGTGTGGGTGTGGAGCCCGCCGCCTCTGATTGTATTTAAGTTGTCTTGAATATTTGAGCGGTTGCGCTGCTTGCTTCTCTTTGCTCCTTCTGACCCAACCTCCTGCTTGAGATGATGTTTTTACCCGACAGCATTTAGAGAAATTTTTTTTTGGTAAGAGAATTCTCAGTCTAAATGAGGGGGGCTAGATGTGAGTGCCCAGCAGACAACTGTGGCTGTTTGTGTGTCTCTAGGGGAAATCTGGTGCAATGGAGACACACCTGGCGCTGCCGGGGCAGAGGTTGTTTCCAGCTCCAGCTGCAAGGACTTCGTGCCTTGACCTTTGCAAATCTCTCTTCTCATCTATAAAAAGCAAATGTAATACAAATCTAGTAAGGCTTCATGATAATCAAGTGAAAGCATGTGCGTAACCTTCCAGCAGGTGGGTGGGCTTCACATCACGCAGATGCTCAGGGGGTCGTCTCCTTCCCAGCTCTGCTCTGCCCGGGTCCAGTCTTTGTGTTCTCTGCACTCCTGGGGACCTTAAGCTTTCAGCGTCACTGCGGACTGAATGGATGACCCTTTAGTCACTTTTGTGGCCACATTTGGGCCGGTGCCAGCGCTCTCTGGCCGGGGTGAAGAGACCCCCAGGATTCCCTTTGAAGGTGAGAACCGAGAGGCGAGGGGCTCGTGAATGGGCCCAGGCAGGACAGATGCTCAGGCCTTTCCCTGCCTGCGGCTCCCAGCGCCCTCCCGCCTCCCTCAGGGCATGGCCTCACCTTGGGAAGTGCTCCAGGAGCTTTCTTCCTGAGGGCTGTGCAGGCAGAGGCCCTGGGCCACTGTCATTCACCTGTGATGGCAAAGCCAGCCTGTGGTGTTACTGGTGGGGTGCCTCTCACCTCCCCGTCCTCCTAACCCCGATCCACCGCTCGGCACCTGTGGGACCTTCCTCTGTCTGCCTCAGTCTCCTCATCTGTGAAGTGGGCACAGTAGGCTGCAGGTGGGAGTGCACAGGCTGGCGTGGGCCCCGCCATCCGTGTGTTGTCTGCAGTAAGAAGGCGCTCAGTGTATCATAGCTGCTGCCGCAGCTGCTCCCTGCTCACCGTTAAACATTTTCAACTTTGTCTTTTGAACTAATTTCAGATTTACAAAAAAGTTGCCAAAATAGTACAAAGAATTTATTCCTACCCTTCCCCTGGCTTCTCCAAGTGCTAATGTCTTACATAACCACAGTAAAATTAGTGAAGCCAGGAAAATAACCTTAATACAATGCTCATAACTCGTAACCCTGTTGTGGTTTTCCGGCCACTTCTCTAGCTTCCATTTTCTGGGTCAGGATTCGGTGCAGGATGGGGCAGTGCGTCAGGTAGTCAGGCATCCTTCATCCCCTCTCATCCGGGATGGTCCTCAGTCCGTCGTTGTCTCCCATGGTCTTGACACTTGAGAAGAGTACCGGCCAGCTATTTTTTTAAAGAATGTCCCTCAGTTTGGGACTGTCTGATATTTCTTGGTGAGTAAATGGATGTTACGCATTTTGGGCAGGAATAGCTCAGAGCAACGTGTGCCTTTCTCAAGGCATCACCCAGGAGGCACTGGTGCCTTTATGTCTCGTTCCTGACAATGGCAACTTTGATCCCGTGGCTAAGGAGGTACCTGTCAGGTCTCTGCTCAAAAGTTGCTACTTTTCCTCTTATTGAAAACTAAATATAAATATTGGTGGGAGGTACTCTGAGACTCTAAATATGCTGTGGGGTTCAGTGGCCGTGAGGCATCGGGGGAAGTTCCCTGTCACCCTCCCTGTGAGGAGGAGTGGGGGGCAGCACGGCTCTCAGCCTGCCCACACCCGTCTCTTTAGTCTCCCCTCCCAACCCTGGGGGCTTCTTATCCGGGTGTTCCTTGGGTAGAAGGTGGGCATGCCCCATAATGCAGTCTGGATCCCGCCCCACATTTTAGGTAAAAACAGTCCCCGAATTCCTTTTGCTTCTCATTGCAATTCTACCATTCTTTTGAAAAGGACAACTCATCTCTGGAAAGCCAGTACTGCTAGAATATTAACTATCAATACATTCAAATCGTCGTCTTGGTGATAACTGCTTTTCACTTTTCTTGGTTAAGTAGAATAACACTGAGTCAGAGCGACTCTTTGGAGAAAGGAAGGAGTCAAGGAACACAGTGGATCTGGGGCTCCTGGCTGTGTGGCGGTTGAGCGGGCGGTGTCCTTGCGCTTGGACCGTTGGTTTCATCTCCCCAAGAGGCCACGAGCGTCCGCCTTCATCTTTGTCAGGAGGGAGGTGTCCTCCCTGCGGAAGCAGAGGGAGCTGAGGCTTGTTAAACCCACCGCCCTTGTTCGTTTTCTCACTCATTGCTCACAACCGCCCAGCAGGAAGGGGGCCCTCATCGTGTCATCGCGCAGAGGAGTCCGAAGCTGGAGCGAGGCCGCCTGCCCCGGGCACCCAGCCAGCAAGTGCACGGCGTCTGACCACGCACGGGTCCTCGGGCTCCTGGCTGCCACCTTTCTCTTCCTCAGCCGTGCCCCCTGGCAGGGTGGCCAGAGGCAAGGACTCAAGTGAGGCAGGAAACCAAATGCCTTGGCGGCGGCTTGGTTCTCATTTGGGGGGTGAAGTTCTCTGCCCTCGTTATGCATCTGTTTTGTTTTTAATACTAATGATCCTTTGCGATGACTTATTGACTGTTCACTAATCCTGGCTTACCTCTGGCTTAATGTTTTCAGCTGACACAGAATGTTACTCCTTTGTAATTTATATTATTTGGCTATTCTTAGCCTTTAGAGTGAATGCATCTTAGGTGAGTGTAATAAGAAAGGCATATTTAGCACACAAGGGATCATTTTCTCTTATGCAGCTGTGCATTAAGAAAAAAAAGCATCTGCGGGACTATAAGGTTTCCATTCATAATAGAGATTTATTCTCCCAGAGGCTAGGAAGCCATAATCCTCTGAAAGCTCTTTATATCAATGCTGAAGGTACTCCTTTCATTCATTCATTTATTTAATTGGTCAGCGATGATTGAACTCCTCCATCGGGCAGCGTGCCAGGCTGTGAGCCAGCCCTGGGGGCACCGCCGTGCCTGGAGGGACTCTCAGGGCTGGACCTGACATTTAAGTGGGTTATAATGACTGTTTCTACAGCGGTGCCATGGCTGTCCATTACAAGGAGTTCGGAGTTGGGCAGGTGTGACATTAAATTCTGCCTTGGACAAGCTTTGCGACTGGCTGGACAAATCACAAATCCAAGCCACAGTTTCTTTCTTTTTTTTTTTTGAATTTTTAAATTGTATTTATTTTTCTATACTGCAGGTTCTTATTAGTCATCCATTTTATACACATCAGTGTCTACACGTCAATCCCAATCTCCCAATTCATCCCACCCCCACCCCACCCTGCCACTTACCCGCCTTGGTGCCCATACGTTTGTTCTCTACATCTCAAGCCACAGTTTTTTTAATCAGCACATGGGAGGCTCTGTAGGCCAATGGTCTTGAGAGGTGAGGTCTTCAGAGTCAGTGGCTAAGTGTAAAGCCACGTCTGGGTCTGCTGTGACTTGTTTCTGTCATTGTGGTTCAG
>NW_006791731.1:3530076-3572105 GCF_000442215.2 Lipotes vexillifer
GCTTGTGGCCCAGCACTCAGTCCCAGGCCCTGAGGGAGCTCTGGCCAGAGCTCGGCGGCTGGCCTGCCAGGGTGCCCTGCTTGTCTCCACTGGTCCACTTCCCATCTTTCCTGCCTTCATGCAGCTGGGGTCAAACGTCACATTGGAAAAGGGTCAGCCTGGGTTCCTCTTGTCTCCAGCCTCTTCCGGAACAGTCTGACCCCCTCCTCATGCTCCCGACAGGGTGTGCGGCATGGTGGACAGCCCGGGACGGGGCTCGGTGGACGTCTCTTGGACAGTCGGGGTGGTGGCTTTCCCTGGCCTGCCGAGGAACCGTGGAAGGAGGGTGGTGTTAGACTGTCAGCCCCAGGCTGTCTTCACACGGATAACAGGGTTTGAGAGGAGCCCAGCTAGCACGCTGCTTGCACAATCTAAGTTTGGAACATCAGAGAGGTGTGTGCAGGAGTGGCACGGTCAGCTCACCAACCCGGAGAAGCTAGGTGGGAGGGCCGGCCTGGCTGTGGCCACGTGGGCTCCCCAGCGCCTCACCATGGAATTAGCGTGTCCGCACAATCAAGGGCAGAGCTGAAGTCCATGATTCTCACCCGCGGGGCCAGCTCTAGGACTCGGGCCAGCCTGCAGGGCCAGTGGAGGACAGGGAAGGGGTAAAGCCCACAAGACCCATCCTTTCCCATCTCACCACTTAGGGAGGCTGTCCTCCTCTCCCCATCTGCACGTGGTGGCTCTCAGAGTGTGGTCTCTGGACCAGTAGCTTCAGCATCCTGGGATCTCCTTAGAAGTGCAAATTCTCGGGCCCCGTCTGGACCTGCAAATCCGAAACGCTGCCGTGGGGCCCAGCACTGTGTTGAAACGAGCTCTCCTGGGGACTGACGCGAGTTCTGGGGCAGAGCTCCGCAGTGAGGAGAGGTGCCGGGCAGAGGTGGGCTATAAAATCCAACCAGAGAACCCCGGTATTGGTCTCTCAGGCCTCAGGGTGGCCAGTGGGAGCTGGGGTAGCCAGTGTTTTCCATGTGAACCAGGGCATGGCAGAGTGAGGGAGAGAGTCCTCGGGGAACATCCTTCACGTGGAAACAGAAGAACGGAGAACACGCGCTCTCCGCAGAGGGGTGGTCTGGGGCATGCTGCTTAATCTTCCTTAAGCCTCCTTCCCTCACCTGCAAAATGGGGCTAATGAGCTCATCTCTGAAGGATTTTGAGGCTTAAACTACACGATGCATAAAGAAAGTGGAATTCAATGTATAGTAATAGATGGCCATTAAAATGCGGTTTTATTTCCTTAACCTCTTTTCCTATTGGCCAAGATGTTCTGGAGGATCTCAAAATGCGAGAGCAGATTATAGACCAGAAGAAGAAATTCTAGCTGCCAGAGTCAGCCTTTGCTGTCGGGGACAGAAGCCCAACAGAGGGCTTACAAGGGCACCCCTCAGTCTCAGCTGCTCAGCTTTCATCCTGGGCGTGGGACTCCTGAGGTCTGGGCAGGACAGGCGGCTCTAGTCTTGGCCTGTTGTACCAACTGAGCTGGAAAAGAATTCTGTAAAGCAGCTGTTAAATTGCTTCCCACTGTGAAGATAAAGGGTGGAGGTTCCAAGGGAGGTGGAATTTACCAGGGTCACCTGCTCCGAGGACCTAGAAGTGCCATGGCTGGCCAAGCAGTCAGAAAGTTTGTTTTCTATTTAAAGAAGGAAGTTTGCTGGAGTGAGAAAGGGGCAAAGGCCACAGGCTAGAAGAGTTGTTGAATAACTGAGAACATCAGCAGAAATAAATTAAATCAGGAGCAGCCCAGCTCCAGAGAAAGCAGAGCCTCGTGAGACGCGGGCTTTGCAGTGGTCACTGCCTTGTATCCTGAGTAGCCTCGTGGGGCTTTGGCAGCCTCTGATTCTTGTACGTCTCTGGAGTAAAGCCATAATTTCATCTCAGCCATCTGAAAGAATGAGTGTCCATGTTTCCAGCCCGTGTTAACAGACCATGTGGGCCCAGGCCTATCAAAGAGGCGGTGTACAGCGAAGGTGGACCTGACTGTGGTTCCACACTCGAGGTTAGAATGCCATTAGGCGCTTAACGAAGGTGCCGCAGTGTGAGTCTGATGAGATCAAAGGCAGACCTGTTGTCACGGATTTAACGTTGGATGGGATCTTATAGTGCACTTGGCATTGGGCCCGGAGTCTTAGGGGTGGACTTGAGCTTTCTGTCCCGCCCATACCCATGAAGAGCAGGTGCCAGGTCTAATGGTGGAACGCCGGGAGTCCTCTCTGTGGGCCCTCGGCTGAGGTGGGGACAGGCCCCACAGGCACTGACTTGTGTCCTGTGGAGGAGGGTGTACGATGCACCCTGCGTTTCTCACATTAGAGAAGGTTGTCACAGGTGTGGGAAAATGAGAATGAATCTTGTGGCGTAAATTTGGAACTTGAGGTATCACTCTGGACGCCCTGTTTGTGTTTATTTCTGTATCTTATATACTTATATCCATATCTATCTACAGCAAGGTGCCAATATATATGTATGTATGTATGTATGTACAGACACATATTTCTCAGGTTTTTTCACTGGAAAAGCCTTGAAGCAAGAGCATCTTAGTAGCAAAAGAAAATTGTGTTGTTAGAAAATTGTCAATGGGTGCTAAAGCTAGTGAGTGAGAATTTAATGAGGAATAAGGTATTTATCACCTCTCAAAGCATCTCCACACAAACTGCTTGTTAATTACTAATGGAAAAATAGGAACAGAACTTGCAGACACCATTATCGTCATTATTTCATTATCTATCTATCTATGTATCTGTCTATCTATCTTCTGTCTCTATCTGAAGAGAGGGAATTTAAAAATGAGAGAAGATGTGAAAAGTTGTTGAATCGGGTAACGGGGTGGTTTTTGTACTTTCCTTTCAAATTTTCTGTCACTTTGAGATAATATTGAAGTTAAAAGTTTAAAAGATAAACCTTAAATTCATAGAGGAAAACAGGGGAAAAT
The DNA here is from genome assembly GCF_000442215.2 of Lipotes vexillifer. NCBI lineage: Eukaryota > Metazoa > Chordata > Mammalia > Artiodactyla > Lipotidae > Lipotes > Lipotes vexillifer. The sequence continues at coordinate 3,533,042 of NW_006791731.1, forward strand.
AATATTTTATAACCTTGGAGTGTGGAGAGTGTTTCTAACCATGATTCAGGAGCCAAGAAAAAGGTGCAAGGGACATAAAAGAAAAGACTGATGCATTAACTGCCAAAAAATTAAACATTTCTGCGAGGTGAAGAACATCATAAATAAACCCAAAGATACGATCCAAATGTGAGAAAATATTTGCAGCTTATATCACAGGCAAGGAGTAATTTCCTCAATATATAAAACCTCCTAGATATCTGGAAGAAAAAAACCTGACAGGTCAATTAAAAAAAAGAATGGTCAAATGATGTGAGCACGTGCTTCCCAACAAAAAAGATGAAACGGCTGCTTTTCTTGGTACCAGAAATCAGACTTTTGGCCTTTTAACAGTCCCCAGACACATCTTCCTCCATCTGGACCTCATGTCCTGACCCTTCTCGGTCACCAAGGGACTTCTGGGCCTCTTGAGGAGGAGCTGCTCTGATGGTTGGTGTTGCTCGGATCCATTCCTACTAGAAGAGGGTGTTTTAGTTTATGGATCCAATGTCTTCGCGCAGCGGGAGGCCCTTCAGGTTTTCTATTGCTTGTCGGTCCCGTTTGTCAACGTGCCCATTTTACCTAAGTTGTTGAATCTGTTGGCACTAAATTGTTTACACCCTTTCTTTACTGTCTTTTTCATGTGTGCACGATCTGTACAGATACTCGTTTTCATTCCTGATGTTAGTAATTAGTTTCTCACTTCTTTTTTCCTTGATCAGCCTAACTTAGAGGATTGTCACTTTTATTGATATCTTCACAAAATAAGTTTTAGCTTAATTGATTTTTTTTCTCCCATTATTTGTCCGATTTCTATTTAATAATTGCCCGATCCTCCCTTCCTTGCTGGGTTGTTTGCTCTTCCTATCCAACTCTACACCTGACGCACTCGGGCTTTTTTTCTCCTGTATCCTTGTATATACTAGGATGCTCCTCTCTGATGTAATATATCACAACTGTCTTAGATATCTAGGGGCTTGTGTCTTTGACTAGACCTGAGCAAGCCCTCAGGGGTGGCATTGTGTCATCTGCCATAGTCCCTTACACTTAGTAGACATTGATTCGGGGTCAGTGAGTGAATGAGTGGGTGGATGAATGGATGAATGAATGCTGTTCTGAGCAGTTTGCATACATGAAAGAGAGAGGGCTGTGCAGCCATGCAGCTCTGCATTTGAACCCTGGATGTGCTGCTCCCTGGGTGTGTGGCATAGGCCAGTCACCTAACTGCTTGTTTGCGAAAACTGGACTTTCCTTGTAGGGCTCTTAACATTAGAGCCCATGTGTGAAGACAACTTAGCATTGCATTTGGCACTTAGTAGGTACCCAATAAAAGGCAGCTCTTGAAAGACCTTTCGTTTTAGCTCAAATAATAAATTATATTGATAGTATACCTAGAAAGTAACTTTTCTCTAATTCTTTGCCCATTTCTGATTTTTATAATAGTCTTCCCTCAAAGTAAGGACCATCGCATGTTCTAAGAAGGGAAAGTCTTATGGCAGAGTACTGCATTGTTTCTCCTTATATTTTGATTGAAATAAAGCTTAGACATCCTTTGTCTTTTGTCACCCCACTTTATGGCTTTATTAAGATATTCTGATTTTTTGGGACTGAGGTTTTTTTTTTTTTTTTTTTTTTTAATCAAGGAAGAAAGGCAGTAATACTCAATTTTAGAAAATCTTTTCTGTGCTTGATTTTCATAAATTACATATTTTCCCCCATAATTATATCTTTTGCTTGCTTCTCTACAGAGTAAATAAACAGCCAATTCCAAGAAGATAGAAACACAGACTATTTCTTCTTTGTTATATGGTACTTGACAGTTGTCTATCTCTGTGTAATTTTTGTTCATTTCCCAGGTGATTTCTACTCTATCACTACCTGGAGACAACTTTTAAGTTTACCTTAAAAAACAAAAAAGACAGTGTGACATTTTTATTACTTCACAGATTTTGGCTTTTCAAGGCCATAATTGAGAACCTGTTTATTTCCTTGACCACCATGCTTGCAATTTGTGGAAGCTGCCATGTATGTGTTGGGTGATGGATTGGTTTTATTTGCTTATTTATCAGTTAATTTATTCAGACATTCATTGACTCAACATTTAGTGAGCTTTATGAGATCAGGGACCGTACTGTATTCATTGTTCTAAGCACAGATCCTGGCACTCAGAAAGTACCCAGGAAGTGACTGAAAAGAGGAATGAAAGAATAGACCAAACAGATGAGAGTCAGCTGGACTGAGAAAGTCGTTCCAGAAAGGTTTATTTGGATGTGTGTATGAGGGGGTCTTACCTTCTGCTCACAAGGGTTTTCAAAAGTATAAGACATAAAATTGGCAATCCTTTTGAGATGACAGTCCAGTGCTTTATGCTATGGGGAAAGAATTTGGGATTTTGGTGAAACCAAAATATGATCCTTGAGTATTTTTAAAAAATCTGTATTTCACGGAGTCCTTTTAAAGTAAGGCAGTATAGCCAGCTTACTGGAGAAGGCATGGCTTTTGAGAGGCCGTGAGGTAGGAGTAACATTTATACAGCTTGAGAGAATTAGTAGGACCAAAGTTCAAGGGAACCTGTAAACATATAGATCTTGAGGAGTGGTGGGAGGTGAGTTGGAACAATGAGCTTTTAAAATGGGACTGAGGAACTTGAATAGACATTTCTCCACAGAAGATGTACAAGTGGCCAGTAAGCATATGAAAAGATACTCAACATCATTAGTCATTAGGCGAATGCACATCAAAACCAGAATGAGATACCACTTCATCCCCATTAGGATGGCGATGATTAAAAAACAGACCAAGCAAACAGGAAAAAAAAAACAAGTATTGTTGAGGATGTAGAGAGACTGGAATCCTTGTGCATTGCGGGTAGGAATGTGAAATGGTGCAGCCATTGTGGAAAATGGTATAGTGATTCCTTAAAGAGATTAGATATAGAATTATCATGTGATCTAGCAGTTCCACTTCTGGGGATATGCCCAAAGGAATTGAAAGCAGGGTCTCAAACAGATATTTGTATACCCACGTTCATAGCAGCATTATTCACAATAGCCCAAAAGTGGAAGCAACGTTAAGTGCTTGTTGACAGGTGAATGGATAAACAACATGTGGTATATCCATTCAGTGGAATATTATTCAGCCTTAAAAAGGAATTAAGTTCTGATATAAGCTATAGCACAGATGAACCTTGGAAACACTATGCTGAGGAAATAAGCTAGTCACAACAGGACAAAAATGCAATGATTCCACTTACATGAGGTATCTGGGTTAGTCAAATCCATGGAGACAGAAAGTAGATGGTGGGTGCCAGGAGCTGGGGGAGAGGGGAGTAGATTTTTTGTGTGTAATTTGTATAGAGTTTCAGTTTGGGAAGATGAGAAATTCTGGAAATGGATGGTGGTGATGGTTATACAACAATGTGAAAGTACTTAATGCCACAAAACCATACACCTAACAATGGTTAAAATGATAAATTTTATGAGTATTTTACCACGATACGAAAAATGTTAAATAGAATAAATGGCATTGAGGGCTTCCCTGGTGGCGCAGTGGTTGAGAGTCCGCCTGCCGACGCAGGGGACACGGGTTCATGCCCCGGTCCGGGAAGATCCCACGTGCCGCGGAGCGGCTGGGCCCGTGAGCCATGGCCGCTGAGCCTGCGCGTCCGGAGCCTGTGCTCCGCAACGGGAGAGGCCACAGCAGTGAGAGGCCCACATACCGCAAAAAAAAAAATAAAAAAATATAAATAAATAAATAAATAAATGGCATTGAAACACATTTCACATTTCTTCCTATTTTAAGCCATGTTGCGTTAGGGTGTCAGATGGTGAGGCTGCAGAAGGAGAAAGGAACCTATTTAGTGAGTGCATGTTTGTTCTGCTACTTTGTTTTCTCACCGAATCTTCATTAAGGTCCAGTGAGATAGGTGTTAATTATTGTCCCCACTTAACACTTGAGAAACCGAGGCTGAGAATGGTGAGACACTGCCCAAGGTCTCACAGAGCGTCAGGCTGAGTTTATCTGGCCTCCGTACCTGCTCTCCGTCCCCTGTGCCAGGCTGCCTTGCCTGTCTCTGGAATTTCTGTACTCTGGCCTTCCCAGAGGAAAACCACTCTCCACCTAGGATGGCCTCTGACAGCATGCACACACAGGTGGTTTTCTTTAGCTCTAAATAATTGTGTAGCTGTGGCTGCCTCTCTTTCGGAGAGGGGAAACCGGTCAGTGAAAGCAATGACTGAGGGCTAAATGCCGTGTCTTGCCTGGAAGGCTTATTGAAGTGTGACTCTTGAAGCGTAGGGAAGAGAGCAGGAGGACAGGTGGGCAGGCACCTGCTCTGCCGTTGGCAAGTGTGGCTTCTCTTGGCTCTTGCAGGTGGGAATGTGCTTGAGTCCCCACCTTGAACACGTGGTTTTGAGGCTCCCGTCCGGCACTGTCAGCCCCAGACGATGCTCTGAGCTCACCCTCACTCTTCCCTTTCTGGAAAAGGCTTCCACTAGGGTCATTAGTGACCAGTTCATTGCCGTTAGTGCGGTGGACGCTTTCTCAGACCCTTTCTACATGGATTGGCTGCAGCAATGGGCATTCTGGCCCTTCTTCCCAGAGCTCTGCCCTCCTTGGGTTTCCATGACACCAGCCTTTTGTCTCTTGTTGCTTGTGCTTTTGGTGTCATATCTATGAAACCATTCCTAATCCAAGGTCATGAAGATTTCCTCCTATGTTTTATTCTTAGAGTTTCATCGGTAAACTTTTTATGTAAAGGACCGTATAGTAAATACTTTAGCTTTGCTGGCTGCCTATGGTCTGTGTCGCATATTCTTCTTTGGTTTTGTCGTTTGTTTTGTTTTACAACCTTTTAAAAATGTGAAAACTGTTCTCAGCTCCAGGGCATACAGAGCCAGGCTGCGGGCCAGATCTGGCCCTTGGGCCGTACTGTGCTGACGCCTGTTTTAGGACCTTACTGGGGAAGGCTGAGTCATTTTAGTGAGGAGTTGAGCTGGGTTTGAGATTTCCTGTTGCTATGGTTACCCTTGATGCAGCACAGGCTCCAAATTGTGCTGGGGGAAGGGGAAGAAAGTCGGGGCTGCTGAGGTAGGTACCAGGGGTTTTTCCCATAATGGTCCTCCATCCTCAGCCCTGAGCCCTCCCTGCCCACCAGCACCTGGCTGGGGTCTCTCCACACCTTCATGCCACCCCCAGAGGCTTCTTACTGGGTGCCTGCTAGGTCTGTGCCAGGAGCAGCTGGGGCCCTCTTGCTGTCCTCGTGCTTCCTCAGTCCTAGGTCGGAGCCGTGCCCCTGGATCCTGCGTGTGGGCTCTCGGCGTTCCTGCCCTTCCCCCAGTAGCAGCCATCCTCTGCCTGGTATAGTGGTGGGCAGTGTGTATGAATGGGTTTCCTGCCCCTGTCTCTAGTGGCATTGCTTTAGGATCCTGGCTTGGGACCGGCTCCTGGCCCTCCCAGCAGTGTCTGCCCTCCGCTCACTAGAACGGATATTTACCTGTGTCTTTGTGCCCTTGGCATTGGCTCCCCCTCCTCGGGAAGCTTAAGATTTTGCTTTAGAGGAGAGAAGGGTCTGGATGGGGTTGGGATGGGGGTAGGGGATTGGAGCTGGGGTTTCTGTTTCTTGTTCTTCCTATGGTGGCTCCTGACCCCTTCTACCAGGCCTGTACCACCAGGGAGGCTCCCCTGCACTCCTGCCCCTGCCAGCCCTTTGTGTAAGCCCCCAGGGAGGTCCTCGGAGAAGACCTGGAGTGGGTGGGAACTCTCCTTGCGTCTGGAGAGTCCTCACTATCAATAGAGCCCCTACTCAGCCTTTAGCAATTCATTAACGTCTGGGCTGATTCCTTCCTGCCAGCTTGTATGGTGGCTGCCTCTGCCCTTGGTGAGATGTGTCCCCACCCTGTCCCTCCGGGAAGGACCTTGTTCCTCCTTGGCCTTCTGGCTATGTGGTTGCCCTGTGACCTTATCTCTGTGGGTTCAAGGAAGTCTCATGAGTTTGTAGCTTGTCGGCCTTACTCGCTGTTAGCCTGGGAGCCACGTTCTAGCTCCTTGATGGGAGTCCCTCCTCCCCCCTCAGCCTGATCTGTGTGTTTAAGTGATGCTGATTGAAATGTGTTTTTCTCTCCCAAATGCTATATCCCATCACAGAGTAATTCTGGAGCTCCTTTCCATTCGTGTTTCCAGGCTGAGAATTGTAGGTGTTAGATACAGGGCATCATGGGAGGAAAGATGGTACCAGATGTCAGGTGCCAGGTGACAGCCCTGGGTGAGAGTTGCCCGTGGTAATAACTTTACCAGTTGGGATAATCTTCAGCCTTATCTGAGTGAAGTCTGCTGCCTGGGGGAATGGCGGTCAACACAGAGAGTACTAACTTACCATTTTTTACATCTTTTTAGACCCTGGAAGCTATCCTGAATTTCAAATACTCCGGAGGCCCGGGCCACATTGAAGGATATTACAGGAACCTCTCGCTGGGGCTGCACGTAGAGGTTGAGCCATCTGTGTTCTTCACACGAGTCAGTACGCTGCCGGCAACCAGGTAAATGCACCTCTGCTCTTTGACTGCCTTGTTCTAGAGTCTGAGGGCGCTGCCTTTGGAATTCTGACCTTGGTGTTCGTTGTGGTCCCACTGTTCACTGTGCTGAGTTATTTAGCCTCCCCGGGTCTTCATCAGAAAGACAGGCAGTGTGGAGCGATGCCGCTTCAGTTAGATGCGAGTGCCTGGACTTCATACCTTTTACGCGCTGTAGTAATGTTGTTGGCGGCTCAGTAAGCTTGCTTCTGGTTGTCATCGTGCAGGACACGCACGGCTCCCGCCCGTTGTCCTGAGCCTGGAACTCACTCCAGTCTGGTTCAGCTCTCCTGTTAGCAGGGGCTCAGCCGATGGCTCCCTGTCTTGGAGACTTCTGGAGGCGTCCAGCATATCCGTCTGTGTCACTTCGGGCGCCCCAGGAGGACTGTGCAGGCAGGGCCAGGCTGCCCAGCGTCTCAGCCCCATCTTTGCGGAGCTCCCTGCCATCTGGAGCGTGGGGTCATTTCTGCCCAGAGCACCCTACTTGCAAGAGGCTTTCTCTCTTGATTACTTATCCAGGCCTAGTCTTCCTTTAAGGAGAAAGAAGCCAGTTTATCTACTTCAAACCCGGAAGTGGTCAGAGATACTAGAGGTTATTCCTCCCTTAGGTGGGAGAATGACAGTCCCTCACCCCCGAATTTGACCTGTGATGAACTGGGAGCAGTGGGGTCCGAAGCACTGGGTGGGGCTCCAGCCAAATGGAGACCCTCTGGGGTCAGATTCCTGCCCAGGTGGTGAGCAGCCCTTGGAAGGCAGGTCCTGATCACCCCTGGGCATGTCCACATTCTCATGTCCAGGGGCACATTACATCTCGGGGTAGGATAGAGTGGGCTCGTATTACTTTTTTTCTTTTTTAATAAATTTATTTATTTTTGGCGGCATTGGATCTTTGCTGCTGCGCGCGGGCTTTCTCAAGTTTCGGAGAGCGGGGGCTACTCTTCGTTGCGGTGTGCGGGCTTCGCATCGCAGTGTCTTCTCTTGTTGCGGAGCACGGGCTCTAGGTGCGTGGGCTTCAGTAGTTGTGGCATGTGGGCTCAGTTGTGGCTCACAGGCTCTAGAGCGCAGCCTCAGTAGTTGTGGCACACGGGCTTAGTTGCTCCGCGGCATGTGGGAGTCTTTCCGGACCAGGGCTCGAACCCGTGTCCCCTGCATTGGCAGGCAGATTCTTAACCACTGTGCCACCAGGGAAGTCCCAGTATTACTTATTTTTAAGGGAGTTAAGGCTATACTTACCTGTCTATCCTTGACTGTGGGGAAGAGAACATCACATGCAGCATCCCTCCCCCCTCCACCAGTGGGCTCTATAGTCCACAGAGTATAATAGAGGGACATTACTGTCGATATAAAACTCTCTTCAGAGTGACACAGCCCCCCAAAGTAAGGGTAGTTTCAGTTCATAGGAAAGACTGCTGTTCTCCCCAGCCATTGGAGAATGGCTTCAGCAAGAATTAATGTCTCTGCTTGGGCTTTTCAGCCCAAGCACATTTTGATCACATTTCATCATCTATCACTTTTTCAGCCCACGGAGTAATGGTCTTTCTTGCCAACGCTTGCCTCTGTTTTGAATTTGTATAAAGAGTCAAAGCACTTGCTGGCGGGAAGCTTTGGCAAGGATGCCTGCCAGGTGCTGTTAGAGTTTTTCAGGCCCTTCCTGTGCTTTGGTCCACTCCTGGTGTGCGTTCTTTTTCATCCCCTCATCTCCTGCTGCCACTGCTCATATAAATAGGTCTTAGAAGCCGCACAGGTTGTCACTGAGTTGGATTATTTTTGCCTTATTGATATCTGGCTTCCATGTCATGGCCCCTGCAGTTCTTAATGACAGTTTAAGATGAGAAAAATGTTGCCTCGTGGTTTGGTGCAAATGTACACTCAGAAGAGTTGGTGGTTAGCTGACGTGCTGTTTGGCGCCTGGTTACCTGCCTGTTGACCTCCCTCTCTTTCTTTTGGCCTACGTGTTTCTTTTCCCTGCTCTTGGGATTGAGATTTGATTTCCTCTAATCCTCCCTTTCCTTTCCTGCTAAGTCTAACTGAGCCCCAAATCCTGTGGGTTGAGCTGATGTCCCTGCATTCCACTGCACGTCTTTGCCGTCTTTCCTTGGGACTCTAGAAATACTTGCCTACTCAGTCCGCCTGCCTCTAACCCTGCTCCGGCATCATCCTGTAAACACACATGAACGTTCCCACGTCACCGCCTGGCTTAAAGACTTTCCCAGTGCCTACGGGATAAAGTTCAAAGTCCCCACTGTGGTATTCAAGGTACTTAAAATTTTGATGTAGGCGTTCCTCTTCAGCCGTTTGTCCCCAGTCCCTCCACACTTCATGTGAAAGACACTTTGCTTCTCACCATCACCAGGACGTGTCAGGACAGCTTACTCCAGTGTGCCTTCGCATACCTCCTTTTCTAAAACTGTTCTTTTTCTTAAACTATCATTCCTTCACTTAACCTTTTGGAAAATGTCTGTTTGCCATTGATATATGTTATGTTTTTATAAAATTTTCCTGACCATGACTAGGCATAGTGGGGGTCCTTCTGTGGGTTCCCCTGTACATTCTTTGTATGTCTAATAAAGCACTTAGCAGACTGTAAACCTTTAAACCAACACCTCCAATGTTTTGGGTGCTATGTGAAGCACCCACTGGGATCAGAGATGGACAGAGAACACAGTCCTTGTGTTTTATCAGCCTGGTAAAAGCTCATCAGGCAGAGATAATACCAGATGGAAACCTGGATCTACATTAAGGAATGATGAATCCCGGAAATAAAGTGAATAGGTTATAGGTATGAGATTTTTTTATCCTCGCTTTTTGATTTCTTTAAAAGACTACTGACTGTCTAAGAAAGAAATAATAGCATTTAATTTTGTAATGCATGTCATATAAAGAAGCAGAATATGTAAAGAAAAAGAAGTCACACAAATGGAAAAAGAGGGAGAAATGGACATTTTTATATGCAAAATGTTATATTATTTGAAGTTAGAATGTGATGTTAGAGACGCGTGTTGTAAAGCCTTGAGCAATGACTTAAGGTATGGATAGTATACCAGGAGAGATAAAACAGAACACTAAAAAATAACCCCCCAAAGGGGGAAAGAGGTGGCAAGAAAGGAGGAGGAAAAAACCAGGAACATATAGTTAAATAGAAACAAATAGCAGCGTGGTAGATTTAAACCCACTGCACCAAGAATTAAATTAAATGTAACTGAACTAAATGCTACATTTAAAATCTTTGCCCCCCCCACCCCCCCACCCCGAGTTACAGAGATACTCTGCCACTTTTTCTTTGAGGAGGTTTATAGTTAAAGTTTTTCCCAGAATCTGTCTCAAATGAAGTTTTGTGCATGATGTGACGAATGGATGAAAGACTTAAATAGTTGGAGAGAGATACCATGTTTATTGATTGGAAGGGTCAGTTACTGCTAGGATACCAGTGTCCTCAAATTTGATTATAAATTCAATGCAATCCCAATTAAAATCCCAACAGGACTTTTTTTTGGGGGGGGATGGTGGAAGTTGACAAGCTGTTTTTAAAATTATTTCACAGTGGAACAGATTATTGCCAATGGAATAGGCAGATGACTTGACAGAAAAACAAAGTTGGAGGACTTAGGCTATACGACTTTAAGACTTAACATAAATTTACAGTAATCGAGAGAGAATGCTATTGTTGTTAAGATAGAGAGATCAACGGACCGCAATAGATGGTCCAGAAATAGACTCACTTATGTATGATCAGTTGATCATATGACCAGCAAGGTATGAAAACAATTTTATGTGGAATGAAAATCTTTCCAACAAATGATGATGGAAGAACTGGATATATACGTGGTGGGAAAAAGCGTGGAAATTGTCATACTGTATAAAAATACAAGAGCCAACTCTCTCTGTTTTCTATAAGAAACTCACATTAAATATGCACAGTTTAAAAGCAAAAAGATGGGGGGGATAAAGGCATGCCATGTTAACAGTAATCATAAGAAAGGTGGCATGGATATATTATCAAATAAGTAGACTTTCAGGAGAAAAAGAGAGAGAGTAAGCAGATAATTTGTAATGATGGAAGGGTCAAGTCATCGAGAGTACCCGACAATCCTAAATGCAAACGCACTTAGAAACATAACTTCAAAATAAAACCAACATCTGAAGGGAGAGATGGAAAACAGATAATTATAGTTGGATATTTCAGCACTCGTCTCTCAGTTTTTGACAGAACAAGGAAAATATAGAAAGAAACGGAAAAATGTAGAAAGCTTGCACAGGACTAGTAAAGAACTCCAGCTAACTGATATTATAGAACACTAAATGCTTATGCTAGAGGTTGAATGGCTTAAAATCAGTGGTATGTGTCTATATAAGATAAAGAAGAGCAAAATGTACCCAGAATAAACTGAAGTAAAAGAAAATAAATAATAAAGAGTGAAGTAAAAGAAAATAATAATAGTGGATAGGAATGAAATAGGAAATGAAAAAATAATATGTAAACTAAATGGAACCCAAAATCGATTCTTTGAAAAGATTAATGAAATTAGTAAACTATAGCCAGGATGGTCAGAATTTTAAAAAAGAGAGTGAGCACACAAATTACTAATAATGAGAATGAAAGCGGGGGGCATGGCTAAATTCTGCAGACATTAAAAGAATAATAAGAGTGTACTGTGAGAAATCATATTCCAATAAATTTGACAACTTAAATGAAATGGAAAAAAATTTTGAAAGACATGAATTGCTAAAGTTGGTGCGAGAGAAAATAGAATCCCTGAGGTAGTCATATCAGTTAAAGAGTTTAATTTTTAGTTTTAATTAGTTAATTAGTTTTAATTCTTAATTAAAATTTTTCCATGAAGCAAAGATTTCTCAGATGGAGTGAGAAACTACTAACTGTAAAATAAAAAGTTGATAAGATGGTTTTTATCAAAATTAAAAACTTCAGCTCATCAAAAAGCAAGCTCCATATTGGGAGAAAATATTTACAATACACTTATGCAACAAAGGTCTGTATCCAACATATACCATGAAGTCCTAAAAATAAATACCCAAGAGACCAAAAATGGGTGGAATTTAAACTCCGGAGAACCCTTTGAAGTCAGCATTGCTGTATGGAGATGTTAAATAACTCACCCTGGTTGCACACTAATGAGAAAAAGAGATTCGATTTGAATTCTGCCCTTCTTGGCACCAAAACCCATGCTTCCTGCCACACATACTCTGAACTGGCATTCCAGAGACCTGGGTTTCCCTTGGCCCCCTGTGTCTTTGCAAGCATCTCTGTATCTCTCGCAGCTTCAGCCCTCCTGTCCCTCACTGGAGTGATCACCGGCTCTGCTTACCTCATGGGGCATAAGAGAATCAAATTAAACAATAGAGGGCCCAGTGTTTTCTCAGAGCCAAAGCACAATATAGATGGGAGGTGGAATTCTCACTGCTTTTTTTTTTTTTTTTTTTTTTTTAAACCATCCTCCTTCCTTCAGGGGTGTACCCAGCTTTCAGCTGACTTTTATTTAGGAGATCAATTACCATTAAGATTCACTTTTTACACCAAGCTGCCTGGTAATGTTGTTAGGGACCAGATTGAAATGGATTGGGCCATGCTGCCCTGTCTGAGTGCCTGGCCTCCCTCACTTCAGGAGCAACTTCTTTCTAGGCTGCTAGGGTAAGTGGTCCAATCTTATACATTGCTACTCTGAGCTCTGTGGAAAATACACTCCCCTGAGCAGGGTGTAAGGTGTGGGAGTTGTTACATTCTGAATAAAAATCATACAACCTGACACACCATGGCCCTTCTCCCCGGACATTTAGAAGAAAAATTCCCTTTCCCCCCGTGGAGTGGGACCGCTCCACTCCGTAGGGAGCCTCTGCTCACAGACATGTAATACAGGCAGTTTCAATGTCGGATTTCATCACGGTTGATCCTTTTCAAGTTGCTGTGTTGATTTAAATCGGTTTTAAATTTAACAACAATTTAGAATTTTAACAAGCACAGGATTCAGAACCCATTGTACCTGTATCCAATTTCAAATTTTGATCCTCCCACTTATCTGCCCTGTGGTCTTGAGTAAGTCGTTCCTGTTTCTTTAAGCATCATTTTTCTTCATCTTGAAATGGAGAGAACACTGATCTTGCAGGGCTGTGGTAAGGTTTAAAGCATGCATCAATACACAGAGCGTCTAATACAGTGCCTGACACAGGTAGAAAACTGAGAAACGGCGGTTGTCAAGGGCAAGGTCAGGGACTCCCCCTCTTCCGTGTGGAAGTGGCACAGGGACAGCCCAGCTGGGGACTCACGTCTGGGTGGCTGGTACGAAGACCAGGGCTGTGTTACTCAGAGGGAAGCCCTCGCCTGCCCGGCAGCTTCACCCTCTCCAGAGCCCTCACTGAGGCTGGGCTGTGAGGGGCACCCTGGGGAGGACAGAAGAGGGGATGCGGACACCTGCACCGACACCTGCTTCTGTGATGGGAGGGGGCTGGGTCTGCCCCAGGGCTCCCATCTCTCTTTAACCCATTCATCGAATCTCTGGTGGAAGGAGCTTAATGACTTAACGCATTTGCTTCATCCCTTCCTGCTCCTGTTGGCTTGTGTTCCCTGAAACGATGAGCACGCTTTTCATCGTCTTTCCAAGTGTTAACATAGTGTAGATCTGCACAGGCAGGAGCTGGGACCCCACCTCCCATGGCAGGAGCAGCTGGACATGTCATTTAGGTTGACACAGCAGTTAACACCCTCTGGTCCCCAGTGTCACCAGTTAGGAGCCGCCCAGGAGGTGAATCACCTCCCATTTTTCTGTCTCCACTCACACACACAGCTGTACCTTGAAGGGTCCTATTTTATGTCTCAACCATACATATTATTAAAGTATTACAATCAATAATTTTAAGTGATCTGTATTTTATTTTGAACTGTTACGTTATTGAATGTTATGTGTTAATGTTCATTTAAGCATGCTATCAATATTCATTATTTAAAGGCAGATTTAAAGATTGTTCTACTTAACAATATACACTAATTATGTTAAGTATGATTTATAAACACTAATTAAAAAGGCCCATGCCATACTTGATTTAGGGATTGACATCGTATGTTAAAAGGTAGATTGTCTATCATCAACAATTGGCCAGAGTTTTTTTGTGACCTTCCATTTAGAATTTTTGCATTTGGCGTTTTCAAAGTTTTAATCATTATAGAGTTAATTGCAAATGATGCTACCTTGAACCATGATTTCAAGTTATTTTTAAGTACTTTTCCGTCCTTTTTGAATTGAGCTTGTCTTCATTCCCAGAAAACGAAAAGCCAAATATGGCATAGTTGTCATTTTATGTTACCTTTTTAACCTTGGATTTTGAGGCACAGGTGTCTTGGTGTTCATTTTTGTGCCCCTTTTAACATGTGGTCTTTGTGGTTCTTTTCTCGTGCCTGTGGTCCATTATGAGTGCAAAGTAGACAGTATAACAGAGAGTAAACGATGTGTTCGACAAGACCACGGTGGCGCTGAGCGCTGTGCCCTGGTGAGGTGACGCAGTGCTGTGGCTGAGCCAGGAGCGTGTTGACCTCACCTCCACCACCCCCGGGCACTCTCGCTGCATGTACACGCAAGCTGTATGGAAACATCGTTTGCATACCACACAATTCACCCACTTAAGCTGTATAATTTAGTGTTTTTAGTTTAGTCACAGAGTTGTTCAACCATCGCCACCATCTAATTTTAGAATTTTTCATTCTCCCGGTTGAAGCCCTGTACCCGTTAGCAGTCCCCCCCTCCCCCTCCCCCTCCCCCTCCCCCACACGGCCACAGATCTACTTTCTGTCTCTAGATTTGCCTGTTCTAGATATTTCATGTAAGTGGAATCATACAAAATGCCACTGGCTACTTCTACTTAGCATAGTGTTGCCAGTGCTCACCCACAAGGAGGTGTCAGTATATGGCATTTCTTTTTATGCTGAGTAGTATTTCACTGTGTGGATATCTGCTACATTTTGTTTATCCATTCATTAGTTGATGGGTTGATTCCACTTTCTGGCTGTTGGGAATAATGCTGTTATGAACATTCACATACCAGTTTTTGTGTGGGCCAGTTTTCATTTCTCTTGGGTATATACCTAGGAGTGGAATTATCAGATCATGTAATAACCGTTTAACCATTTGAGGAGCTGCCTGACGGTTTTCCAGCTCGGCTGCACCATCTTACATTCCCACCCAAACCTTCAAGCAGTGCTTGAAGGTTCCAATTCTGCACATCCTTGCCGATGCTTGTTATCCTATATGTCTTTTGGATTCTAGCCATTCCAAATTGTTTCCCCTAAAGGGAACATTTTTAAACATTATTTTAAAACTTACTCATTAAAAAATCAGAAACAGAGGCCCTTCCTGCCTTCATTATGTGCAGCCCCCCAAGACCCGTCAGAGGCCAGGCTGTGTGTCAGCCGTCCACAGGGCACTGTTCCCACATTTCAGTCGGTCACCAGATCTGTCCTTTCCACCTCAGTAGCTCTGCATTGACTCAGGCGTGTCACCTGTGTCCCTTGGGCCAGCCTCTCCCTCCCTTTCTTGGACAGGTTGCTATAGCCTTTCGAAGTCTCTTGCTTTTGTTTTCTCTTTCCAGTTCTTTCCCCAAATAGCTGCTGAAGTGTTTGTTCTAAAACACAAGCATGAGTTTGTCCCTCCTTTAGGGTCCTTCCACGAGTCCCTGTCGTCTGTAAGTCATGTTTCGGTTCCAGAGCTCGACACACAAGGCTTTGCACAATCTGACCCAGCCTGTCTGCCTTGCCTTTTCTTGTCCCCGCCCCACGCGCCTCCTCACTCCGAGGAGACTCCTGCGAGCTCCCCGCACAGTCCGTGCTGCTCCAGCCCTGTCTGCTCCATGCTCTGCTCTGTCTGCCTGCAGGCCTGCTCTCAAGCCTTTGGTCCCTCAGCGAATGCAGGAGCCGCTTCCTTCCAGAAGCCTCCCCTGCTTGTCTCCTGTGTCTCTGTGCCACCACCGCCCACTTGTCTTTCTCACCAGTAAGACTCAGCTTCTTCCAACCCCAGGCCTGGAGGACACCAGAGCCCTGGGCGTGACACCTCCGAGGCGCTGATCCGTTGTCCCCTGCAGAGCCAGGGGATCTGTTTCAGGTGGTCCTCACATCACACTTTGGGAAACCCAGTTCTAATGGACAGTAAATCTACTGTCAGAGTCTTCAGTAAGATTTAGAAGCTCCGTAACCTGTGTGGCAGAGGTGAAGATGAGATGATATCACCCGAAGAACATTCTGATTGTTCTATTATTTTTTTGTCATTTTAGATAGAATAAGCTCCCTGGCTTTCTTAAGACTTACAAGAAAGCTCTCCATCCTGAAACTGGTTACTAATTTCTCAGGAAAGAAGGCTGATTGATAACAGGCAGGCTTATGGAACTTTAAAAGACCACATGGGTTTGGCCAAAGGTGTATGTGGCCATCACTACCGGTCTGGCTGTGTCTTTACTCACTTTACCGCGCCCCTAGGATTGATGGAACAGTGATGTTTGGACCCTGCCGGGGCTGGGAGAATTCGGCCAGACTCGGGGAGAAAGAGCCCCACTTAACTTTCTGGGCATGATGCCATGGTTTTTAGACAGACTCAGACCTTGGCGTGGGAATTTCTCACAGTCACTTTTAGCTGAGTCAGTATTGAGTAATTAGCTGGGATTTGCTTTGTTGGCAGGGCTGTGTGCTTTCCCTTTTGCTGCTCCACTGACTGCAACCAAGCTAATAATAATCACCACCCCTCATATTTATGTAATATTCTGCTTGTAGTTTTACAAAGCACTTTCACTTTTTTTCCCCATTGGAGCCTCCTAATAATTCCATGACATAGGCATTCTTGTCCTTGTTGGGGAAACTGAGACTCAGAAAAAAATTAAATGACTTACTTATTGTAAGTAAGAGATATTATATACCCATTAAGATATTATATACCCGTTAAGCAACAAAACTGGTATTCTGATAAGAAATCTTCAGACTTCAAATCGTTTCCCTTGTACCAAATGCCTTATTTGCTCAGGCTGCTTTCAGATGGCTTGTTTCCTTTTGCTTTTTAAAGTTTAGTTTGCTTAGGATGTTTCTGGGCGTAGATTTTTAAAAATTTATACTGCTTGGGGTTTGCTGAGCTTCCTGAATCTGTAAGTTTATGTTATTTGCCAAATGTGAGGATTTTCAGCCATTATTTCCTCAACAGCTGTGTGTGCGTTTTGTTTGTTCGCCTCAAACTCCTATGACATGACTTGTAGAGCTTTTCTTGTCTCATAAGATTGTTTTTATCCCGTTTTTTTCCTCTCAGCTGTTTCCGTTGGATAAATTATTAATCTGTCTTCAAATATATTAGTTTAATTCCTGTGTGGTTCAAAAAAATACTTGTGTGACTTTTATTCTTTTAAAGTTGCTAGAGGTTTTTATCATGGCCTGGAAATGGTTTATTTGGGTAAATGCTGCATGTAACTTGAGAAGTATGGATATCCTACTTTTTTGGGAGGTGGAATGTTCACTAAGCATCAGTTGGATCCAGTTGCTCAGTGGTGTTGCTTGTTTTATATCCTTTCTCATTGTATGTCTACTCGTTCCCTCAATTACTCAGATAATTCACTACCTGGTGAATTCTTCAGTTTTTTCTTTTCTAAAGTGTCTCTTTGCCTCCTCTTTGTATCTTCTATTTCTCTGCTGAGATTTTGTCTTTTCATTTGTTTCAAGTGCGTTTGCCCTTAACTTTGCGGAACGTATTGAAAGTCTTTTTCTGTTAAGACTTTCATCTTGAGGTTGTTGTCTGTTGATTTTATTTTCCTTTGCACGTTGGCTTTTTCCCGGGTTCTTCCTATGCCGAGTGGTTATAGACTGTATTATGGACATTTCAACTGTAATGCTGTGAGGTGCTGGGGTCTTGTTTGAATCCTGCGGAGAATGCTGATATTTTTGTTCTGGAGGGTGGTCCACACCATGGTCCCGTAGTGCCTTCTGTGGGCTGTGCTGCAGCTCTGGGTTTAGAGTCTGTGGTTCTCCTTGGATCAGTCCTGTGTGTGCCGCCCAGTGTTCTTCCTTGGAGCTCAGTTACCAAAGCCCGAGGTTTGCTGCTTAGGATCCATCCCCTCGTGCTTGCTCCACGGTGAGCCCAGGTCAGGTACCACTTTAGCAAATTGTGCTCTTCATCTCTCTCCTTTCCATAGTCGCCTCCCTTCGCTGTCTGCCCACAGCAAAGCCAAGGTTTGAGTTCTTCCTCTGTGTGTCTCTGTGTGGGACTAATTGGTCAGAGGACAGAGAGGGAAATAAAGTGATGGGGACTGGCCCTGTGCTTACGGGACCTCAGTCCCTTGGGTCAGAGAGGTGGTTTCCTGGCCTCGGAGTCGTATGTGCTGTGCAGCCGTGACCCGTCGTGGCACTGCCACATAGCGGTGCTGCCCAGGGGCTGGGCTGGGAGAAACGGAGCAGAAAAAAGAAAAACAGAAAAAGCCCACAGGGCCCCCCAACACTCCTTCATGGTGCCCCCTCCCACGCCTTGGACCTGGGACAGAGGCAGCTCGCCGAGCTCTGCCTGTCTATACCTGATGGGTGCCTCCGAGCCGCCTTTTAGGACAGGTAGGACTGAGGGAAATGGAAACTCACTCTGAAGTTCAGAGAAACTTCGATTTCAGATCTCCTTCCCAAACCCACCTTCTATAGTTTACTTTTCGAATCTTGAAATAGCTGCTCCATGCATTATATGTACGATTTATAGTTGGGTTCAGTAGGAGAGACGCAGTGGATTATTTGTACTTACGGCATCTTTTCCAGAATAGGAACTCGTCACTTTTTTTAAAGCATGAACCAATTCATGTCACTCATCTGCTTACGACTCTAAAGATAGCTTCCCATCATACTTAGAATAGAATCCAGACTTTCTGTCACGACCTTTGCTCTGTCATTAATTTCATCCCACTCTCCTTCTGGCTCGTTCTGTCCCTTGATGACACCATATGCCTTAAGATTTGGCCTTAACTGCCTTCTCTGGAAAGCAGTCCTCCAAGACCTTCACATGATTGCCTTCCTGTTGTGTGGGTCTGAAATGAAATGCTATTTCATCAGAGAGGCCCTCCTTGGCCGTCACATCTGAAGTCACTTTTTAATCTCTGTTTATGATTTCAGGAGATGCACTTAATCTAAAAAAAAAAAATGTTAGCCACGCGTCTTGTTCTCTGCCTCAAGTCCTAGCCCACGTTTTACACCAGCCATCTCTGTGGCAGCCAGATTTATGCAGGGGTAACTTGACAGCACCTCACCTCAGCTGTGCTGCGTAGCTCTCGAGTTCTGGAATGTCTGAAAGCCTTCTCCGGGGCCGCAGCACAGGTGCACATGCCGCACAGTGTGGGGAGTTGGGGAATTGCCCCCTTTCGGGGGGAGCTTGACCAGGGAGGGCGGGGGCTGGTGGAGAAGTAATCCCCTCTCCTCTGCCTGAGGTGCACACTTCAAGGCACAGTCCGTGACTCTTCAGAGGGACCAGCAGGGTGAGCGCCAGCGGTCCACATGGTAGCCAGCTCAGTAAGGCACCGTGGTACTGTGTTCTCGCCGCACCCCGTGCCCCCGCCCTGCTCCCCTCAGCATCCCCTTCCCAAACACCTGCTCCACTCCAGCCCTCTTCTCAGGCTCTGCTTTCCCGGGGGAACCCCGGCTAAGACAACATTCTAAGTGACTTTAAAAGTGCCTCTAATAAAACATGTCTTACATCTTATAAGCAAGATATAAAGAAAAGTCAAGGGGATGCTAATCTATCCAACCACACAGATTTGTCAAATTTTTACATTTTGCTGTTTTTGCATCTATTTTTCTAATTTAAAGAAAGAAAAATGAGACTGTTTAAAAACTCTGTGTGCTCCCCTGTGACCCTATTCTCTTCCTCTCTCACCAGGAGTGACTACTACCCTACAGTTGATTATTATAAGCAATATAGAGTATTTTTAAGTATTTTAAACTTGATATAAGTATGTAACTATCTCCTGCAACTTGCTATTCACTCAGCCTTATTAACATGAGACTGAACCTGTGGTGAGGTTAGTAGTTCTTAATTCATCTTCGCTTATGTATGGGTTTCCAGTGTATGACTGTTACAGATTTATTTATCTGCTCTCCAGTTGGCTGCGCTTTGTTAAAAGCAGTTCTTTGATTTTATAAATGAGGGTGCAATGCACATTTTAGGAAGCATCCTTGTGCTGAACTCTGAGAGTTGGTCCAAGATACATGCCTACAAGTTGAATCATTAGACCAAAGGGTTCTCATCTACCACTTGGCCAGGTTGTGCCAACCTGCCCTGTGAAGGAGTTGTACCAGTTTACACCCTTAGCAGCACTGAATGAGGATTCCCATGACTCTTGCTCATCTACCTCTTGGCCAACACTTGGTCTTGGAGCACATTTTAAGCATTTCCAGTAGGTTGGGTGGGAAGTCACACCTGAGGGTTTTCTCTCCATTTCTCTGACTACTAGTTGTGTTGAGCGTCTGTTCCTATATATCGGCCACTGGCTTTTTCCTCTGCTTTAAATCGTCCACTCTTGTTCTTTGCTCAATTTTCCACTGGATCATTTCTTTCTTATTGATTTACAGGAGTTCTTTATCAATTCAGAATTCTAATCCTTTGTCAGATTTATGTGTTGCAAACACCTTTGCACAGCTAGCTTTTCTTTGCTTTGACTTTAATGTTTTTCCTTGTACAAAAGTGCTACATTTCAGTGCAGCCAAACATTTCAGTCTTTTCCGTTATATATTTTTCCAGCTTGATTGAGGTAAAATTGTGTATGTTTAAGGTATACAGTGTGATGTATACATTGTGAAATGGTTAACACAATCATGTCACATTTCATTTCATTTCACATTTCAAGCTCATTAATGTATGTGTAACCTCTCTCTCATAGTTACCTTGTGAGTGCGTAGTGAGAACACTTAAGATCTAATCTCTCTGCAAATTTTAAGTATACAATGCAGTATTCTTAACTACAGTCACCATGCTGAATATTAAATCTCCAGGATTTACTCATCCTGCGTAACTGACACTTTGTATCCTTTGACCAACCTCTCCCCCTTTCCCCCAACCCTCTACCCCTGGTTAACCACCATTCTGCGCTCTGCTGTTATGAGTTCAACTAACTGCGATTGTACGTGTAAGTGAGATCATGCAGTGTTTGTCTTTCCGTGTCTGGCTCATTTCACTTAGCATAATGTTCTCTGGGTTCATCCATGTCACAAATGGTGGAATGTTTCTTTTTTCTCATGGCTGAATAATATTATGGGGTGTGTGTGTGTGTGTGTGTAAAAGGGGGAGAGAGAGAGAAAGAGAGAGAGAGAGAGAGAGAGAGAGACGAGTTCTTTTATTCACTCATCTGTCAATGGACACTTAGGTTTTCCCATATTTTGGCTCTTATGAATAATGCTGCAGTGAATATGGGAGTACACTTATCTCTTTGAGATACTTATTTCATTTCCTTTGGATATATACCCAGAAGTGAGATTGCCGGATCATATGGTAGTTCTATTACTAATTTTTTGAGGAAGTTATACACTGTTCTGTAATGGCTGCACCGATTTACATTCCCACAGGTGCCCCTGAGTTCCCTTTTCTCCACATCCTCACCAACACTTATTGGTCTCTCTAATAGCCATTCTAACAGGTGTGAGGTGATATCTTATTGTGGTTTTGGTTTGTATTTCCACGATGATTAGTGATGTTAAGCACCTTTTCATATAGCTGTTGGCCATCTGCACATCTTCTCTTGAGAAATGTGTATTCAGGTCTTTGGCCAACTTTTTTTTTTTTTTTTTTTTTTGCGGTACGCGGGCCTCTCACTGTTGTGGCCTCTTCTGTTGCGGAGCACAAGCTCCGGACGCGCAGGCTCAGCGGCCATGGCTCACGGGCCCAGCCGCTCCGCGGCATGTGGGATCTTCCCGGACTGGGGCACGAACCCGTGTCCCCTGCATCGGCAGGCGGACTCTCAACCACTGCGCCACCAGGGAAGCCCTTGCCAACTTTTTAATTAGATGATGATGATGATTGCTATTGCTATTGAGTTGTTTGTGTTTCTTATGTATTTTGGGTATTAACCCCTTTTGAGACCTACTGTATCCAAATATTTTTTCTCATTTTGTAAGTTGCCTTTTCACTCTGTTGATTGTTTCCTTTGCTGTGCAGAAGCTTTTAGTGTGCTACAACCCCCCCCCCCCTTAATCTGTTTTTGCTTTTGTTGCCGGTGCTTTTGGGGTTATTTCCAAAAAGTCATTGCCCAGACCTATGCCAAGAAGGTTTTCCCCTGTTTTCTTCTAGTAGTTCTACAGTTTCAGATCCTACGTTTAAGTCGTTAATCCATTTTGAGTTGATTTTTGTATATGGTGTGCGATAAGGGTCCAGTTTCATTCCTCTCCTTGTGACTATCCATTTTATCCAACATCATTTATTGAGGAGACTGTCCTTTTCTCATTGCGCATTCTGGCGCCCTGGTTGAAGATCTCTTTATGTTTTGTATGTCTTGTAACTCATGTGAGAAATCTTTCTCTCTTTCAAGGTCAGAAGTTGTTCACCTGTATTTTCTTCTACAGGATTTTAAATATTGCTTTTTACATTTATCTATTCAGTCTGTTTGGAACTTATTTTTGTTTATGGTGTGAGGTAGGGATATCATTTTCTTTCTATCTGCATAACCATTTGTCCAGCACTGTTTATTGAATCTCCTTCTTAATAATCAACACTGCTACTTTGGTCATATATCCATTACCTTATTATATTCATGGATCTGCTTCTGGGCTGTTTTTTCCTTCATTGATGTGTTTATCATTGCCCCACTGCCTTCATTTTTACAGCTTTATGACAACTCTTGATATCTAGCTGGCCAAATCTCTTCCAAAAATTTTCCTCGTTATTGTTTTGCATGTTCTTGGCCCTTTGATCTTAGATATAAATTTTAGAATCAGTGTATCAAGTTTGACCAAAACCAGAACAATGTTGGGATTTTTTATTGAGTTGCATTAAATTTATATACATTTGGAAAGAAGTGAGTTATTTAAAACTACTGAGTTTTTCTATCCTTGAACATAATACATCTCTGCATTTATTCATCACCTTTAATATCATTTCATAAAACTTTAGAATTTTTTTCATAAACATCCTGCATATATTTTGTTAGATTTTTTCTAGGTACATTACTATTGTAAATATATTTTCTTAAAAATTATATTCTGTACTTGTTTTTAGTTGATATATAGGAATGCTGTTGTTACTGATTTTGTGTGTGGATGTGTGTCTTATGCCTGTATTCAGCAACCTTTTTGAGCCTGTTTTTCCTCATTTTACCAAATAGGACTAAATTTTTTTCACTTTTAACTCCTCTTATCTTTCCTAGCCCTGTCCCCTCATGAGAGTGTGAGTTCCGTGAAAGCAGAGATCCTGTTTCTCTTGTTCACTTCCATATCCCAAGTGCTTAGAATAGTACCTGCCACACAACAGGTACTCAGTAGATATTTATATTTGTTACATGAATTAATAAATAAAATTAATTGTCCTAATTCTAGGTAGGAAATAGTGCGTACTAACTATATAGACGTGGCTTCACACGCACTGTTCACTGTGCCTGGGCTGTGCCTCTCCTGTCCACCTGGCGGCCTCGTCTCCTCCCTCCAACTTTACTCCAGTTTCTTTCCTGCTGCTGGGCACCCCACCCCGCCCCCCGACCAGGCAGATGGATCTGAAGCCTTACTCTCATCTCGGTTCTTCTAGGAACTTTCCTGGGCTTCCCTGTACTTCAGAAAGATGGATCCAGAAAAAAAAAAAACAAAAAAACAAAAATAAAACCAAAAAGCAAATAAGAATGAAAAGTAAAGTATATGCTCAAACACAGAATAAAACTTAAGAGAATCATCCAAAGAGGTATGGAAGGATAACAGAGTAAATGACATGATGGTGGGCACACAGTGCTACTGCAGTTTGGGAAAGGGAATTAATTTATGAATAATAGATAGAAAGCAAAGATCCACCAGCATCTCATCCTGCCAACAATTAGGAGGAACAGAAACACTGGATCAAGCGCCCCCATACTCAGACAGTGAGTCAGAAAAAACACAGGACAAAAAAGTATTACATTCCGACGTTGTTCACTCCTGTGCAGTTTTCTAACAACTGTATTCCGTGGGTGAAAACAGCATGTATTTGAATCTTTCCTCTCCTGCTTTTAAATATCACTTCAATTTTCTGCCTCTGATAAATGTTTTATGAATTTCCTTTTCTGATGAGAGATTTTGCTGTGATTAAAGATTTCATCAAGTTATGACAAAGGCAGAATAGATCTTCATTCTCAAAAGCTCATTTTCCTGTGAGTTGAGTGAAGAGGCCTCTCGGAGGCAGCTGTCAGAGCTAATGAATGTTTTTCCAAGTGCTGAACCTCTGGGGAGGACACCCCGACCCACAGAACCCAGAATCAACTAAAGACGTGTCGTGCGACGTCTCGTAGTGCATGGCGGGACGATCAGGCGCTACTTTACCATCTCCCTTGAGAGTAAGTGCGCGTATGTGTCTTGAAAATCTGGTCTCACAGATGCCCAGTGGCCTTAGGATGCTGTCAGTCTTTGTGTATGTGAGCACGCGTGTGTGCGTGTGTGAACCCCTGGACACGTCACTGCGCCCTCTCCACCTCAGTTCCCTTCTCTGGAAAGAACAGGGGACGCAGTTTGGATTGGAATACGCGTCTTCATCTGCTGTGAGCACTACAGGATTTCTAGCGCTATGTCTTGAGTCTTGGTCATCACCAGCACTTTTCGTCATCTCCTGAGCCTCCCTCTCCGCTCCGCTCCTCTCCATCAGTGGGTCTCGGGAGGACAACCTTGCAGGGCTTTTGTATGAAATAAGCGATGCAGGCAGCCGGCACGTGTGGGTGTGAGTCCTGTCTCCCCTTTGCTTAACAACCAGCGAAATCTTCCCTTGTCACACTTTGGGAAGCACACCTGAGAATTCAGATGCGCTATGGAAGGTCATGTTTTGAAGAAATGCTCAGCTGAAAGAGACCAGAGCACAGTTCCTTTTCGGAGGCTTTTTTTTTTTTTTTCTTCTCTGACAATCTCCTTACCCTGTTCCTCCAGGAAGGAGGATGGCTGCTGCCTCTGTTGCTGTCTGCTCCTGTCTTAGGTCCGGGTGTCCTGTTTTGATGAGCGGACACTTATCCATCAGCTGTCATGAGCCAGATGCGACACTTGGTGTTTGAGATGCTGTGTTAGTTTTAGGCAAGCACTGGACCGTAATGGGGACCTGACAAATGGCAGCTAGCACAAACGAAGCGTACGTGGCTGGAATATTGTTTTTCACATGTAGCTAATGGATCTGTGCCATCATTTACCAGGGCCCCACTCTGCCCTCCACAGCCGTGGCGTTCGTCCCCTAGAGTCCCTGAGCTTCCTGGCGTCCTGCTCCTCCCTGGGGAGGAAGCAAAAGGAGTCAGGAGGTGAAGGGTGGCGCCTTCCCCTCTCAAGGACTTGTCTTCTTATTTGGGATGAAAAATCTCCAGAAGCCGGTTATTGGCTGGAACTTTGTTCCATGGCCGTCCCCTTGGGGAAGGGGGTGGCGGGAACTTGGTTACTTCAGTTTTACTGTCTGCGGTAGAGAAGGCCAGGGAAAGGAGGTTTCAGGTGGGTGGTGAGTGACCCCAGGTGTCACCCACAGTTCTGGGGGAGTGAGGGGTGGCCCCCATGAGGACTCTCGGGGGACATGTGCACAGACAGCATGGGCACGGCTCTCTGTGGACCCCTGCCCAGCACCTGGCCTGGCACCCGTAGAAATCCAGGGCCATGATGCGGTCACTTATTGAATGACACTGTATGCCGAGTGCTTTCCCCCTGGGTCACGCGTCCTAGCGGTCACACGTGTGAGGCTTGGAGAACTCAAGTTACCTTCCCAAGGTCACTCAGTGTATAAAGGGCAGAGCTGGGCTGTAGGCATGCGTCCCAGGACCAAGGAGGACCTCCTGTCCAAACCCACTGTGTAGAATTCACAGTTAGTTCAGAATGAGTCTTCTTTGTAAGCCTCTGTGTCCCGGGGTGCATGACATTTTGATAAATCGCTCTTCTCGTGTCCCCAGTGGTGTAAAATCTTTGGGGATGGGGGGGAAGCGGAGTCACTCTCCTCTTTGGCTGCCAGAAGATGCTGAACTTGGCTTTGTCTTTGCACCGCAGTGCCCGGCAGTGCCACTTGCTCCTGGACGTCTTCAACGCCACGGAGCACGAGCTGACAGTCAGCGCCCGGAGCAATGAAGAGCTCGTCCTGCACGCCGGCGAGTGCCAGCGGTGAGTGTCGTCACGGCCCCACGTGCTCCCTGGCCCTGCTCTCATCACCCTGCTTGGGAGGTGCTGAAGCGGTCCAGCCTCGAGACCTTAGAGGGTGGGCAGTCTGGTCCCCCTTTCAGAGGCATCACAGCCCTTATTCAGGTTCAGTGACAGGATCGGTAGTGGTTGCAAATTGGAGCCAAGTGGAAAGTCAAGGTAGAAATGAATGGTGTCCGTCGGAGGAAGCAGCACCTCAGCTACAGATGCCTTCAGGCACCGCGTCTGAGGATGCCCAGGCGTCTGGGCATCAGATAAGAAAGCTGTATCTGGGGTCACTGGGTGTTGATCTGAGGGACGCATATCAATGTCAATGGGAAGTCCCTTGGAGGAATTAATGTCACAGGAGACACAGGCCAGGCAGCGGTGCCTGGAAGAGGCGCTGTGTCACCCGAGCTCAGCCTTCGGAGGGCAAAGAGAGGTGGCCCCAGTGGACCCTGGCCAGGGTCAGCCGCAGGACACGCCCTGGTCCAGCAGAGGCGAGCAGGGAGCCAAAGTGGAAGTGAGAGCTGACCAGGAGCAGAGCCGGGGCCACAGGGGCAGGTCCGGAGGCAGGTCGAGCTCGGTGACTTTGGAAAGAAGCTCTTGGCCGTGGTGGGGATCGCTTCCCCAGGGCCTGGCCCACTCCCACTCATCTGGGCCTCTCTCCAGACCAGGAGCTGTGCCCACAAGCGCAGCTTGGATGTTAGGGCCATACCCTTATAGGTGGAAGTATAGCTGGAGTAAGATATAGGTGAAATGTAATTTTTATTTGTAATTGCAAAATACTTGAAGCATACAGAAAATAATTTAGATACTAGCATACCATATCTCATATTTCAGCGTTTTGCTATATCTGCTCGAGATCTCTCCCTTTCTGTCTCCCTCTCTGTCTCTGTCTCCCTCTATCTTTCTGTCTCCTCTCTCTCTCTCTCTCTCAAGGAAATAAGATGTTAAAAAAAAAAAATAGTGGACGTTAACACCATTGGTCAGTGGGGAGGAGGGAATGCAAATTTAAGTCACAATAAGACAGCACTACACACTCATGAGAATGCTTAAAATGACAGACTGACTATGTCAAGTGTCCACAAGGAACATGAAGCAGCTGGAAGGTTCATGCCTGGGTGGGAATGTGAAGCAGTGCAACCACTTTTGAAGAGGCTGCTGCAGTTTCTTACAAAACTAAACATACACGTACTCTGCCCAGCAGTTCCAACTCTAGTTATTTATTCAAGAAAAATTTTAAAACATATGTTCACAAAAAGACCTATAAAGAATGTTCCAAGCCAAAAAATGGAGCTCAGGTGTCTCTTACAGGAGAATGAATTAACAAATGGTGGCATTTTCCTAATGGGATATTACTCAACAACAAAAACTGACAAAACTCCTAATACATCACCATGGGAGAATCTCAGGAACCTTATGCTGAGTGCGGGGAGCCTGACCCAAAATAGCATGTACCGTGTGGTTCCTTTCATTTGAGATCCCAGAACCAGCAAAACTCTTCTGTGATGGTGGAAACAGAGAATCGGTTGCTTCTGGAGAGGTTGGGATGGGCTTTGACCAGGAAGGGGCGCAAGGGGATTTTCTAGGTGATGGCCATGTTGTATAGCTTGATATCTGGGTGTGGGTTCCACAGGTGCTTGTCATTGTTAAAATTTAGCCAACGTGTACTTAAGATTTGTGCATTTCTCTGAGAGTCGATTTTATATCAGAAGAAAAACTGTAAGCAGATTTTAAACTCTGCCTGCTGAAGGACTTGGGGGTGGTGTGTGATATCTGCACTGGTCTTTGAAATGCCTAAAAAACTAGATTCCTGGATGGGTAGAGGGATGGGAACATGGACAGACGAGTTGATAAAGCAAATAGAATAAAATGTTAATTATAGAATATACCAGTGGGTATATAGAGTATTCTCTGAGGAATTCTTTCAACTCGTAAGAAAATGTTGGAAAAAAATAAGCAACTGAAAAAGCAGCGAAGGGCTTCCCTGGTGGCACAGTGGTCGAGAGTCCGCCTGCCAGTGCAGGGGACACGGGTTCGAGCCCCGGTCGGGGAAGATTCCCTCATGCCGCGGAGCGGCTGGGGCCGTGAGCCACAACTGCTGAGCCTGTGCGTCTGGAGCCTGTGCTCCGCAACGAGAGGCCGCAATAGTGAGGGGCCCACGCACTGCGATGAAGAGTGGTCCCCACTTGACGCAACTAGAGAAAGCCCTCGCACAGAAACGAAGACCCAACACAGCCATAAATAAATAAATAAATAAATAAATAAATAAATAAATAAATAAATAAATAAATAAGGCAGCGAAGCCCGACAGCCCCGCCCCTGGCCCCCACCCCCACCTTCCTTTCTCTTCCTCCTCCCAGAGTCTGTGTGTCTCGGAGGCCATGGCATCATCCACTCCACGCTTTACTACTTTATTGTATTTATTTATAGCCACAACAAACACTGTATTCAGTTTTGTTTTTTAATGACATAAGTGGTTCCATATCATACGTCTTTTTCTGCACGTCTTTTTATAACTTGAAATCAGCATATTGTGCTCTGGAGTCGAATATGAATCAGGTTTTTGCCCTCTAACTGCTCTTCATGATTCGTTCGTGAATGCACCGTTTATCCATCTCCACGCTGATCCACTACAAGATTGCTTCCAGGGTGTGGCTGTTTAATGTCGTTATTGATGATGATGACATATAAATGCACAGTCGTATTTGCTGTCTGGGGCTGATATTGGGAGGGCGTTCATGGCCTAACACTCCCTCTCAAGAGCTCCTTGTTCTAGGGGGTTCTTGCTGTGCGGGTGTGTGCAGGGCTCATGTGCTCGGGCACGGAGGCCGTGGTGGCTGTGCTGAGTGTTCTGGCTCCGGGGCGTGAGGACAGGCTCTTTCCTGGGCTGCTGCTGCGTCCCTGGTGCTCTAGGCCACCGGCAGTGGCCTGGGCCCCGTGCTGGTCCCCAAGTTGTGAAGGAGACCGTCTGCCCCCTGCCTTGTCTGCCTAGTCTAGATGTTTTGATGTAGCCTGGGATCCCAGAGGACATCCTTCTGGTCGTCTCATGACACCAACATAAATCCTGCTTTGAAAAAATTACAAATGGCTGAGCTTGTTCTAAGCTCAACTCACTGTCAGCCACGGAAGTCAGCGATGTTAACGACCCCGCTCGCAAATAAGCACAGGTCAGTCTTGTGCTTCCGGCTTCTTCCCTGTTAAGCTTTTTGCTTAAATTCTCATTTCTTGATGCATCTAACTCACACATTCTTTATTCATTCATAAAATATTCATTCGATAAATATTGATGCTTCCAGAACTTGCTCTGGGGTGCCTGCGTCAGGCTCCAGGAGCTACAGGATGAGTAAGCAAGGACCCCTCATGGCCGGGAGTTGACGATACCCCCCCGGCCAGGGCGGCCCTGCCACTCCTGCCTGATGGGACATCCTGCTGTTTTGGGTGGGGGGTAAACCGGAGGTCGTGATGCTCCGTTCTGTCTGGGGAGTCAACTTTGGCTCTGCTCCCACTGCCCCCGCTAACCCAGGGGTGACCACTGGGCATCCCAGCGTTCACGGGGATGCAGGGAGTCACTGCGCTTCCCTTTCCAGACCTCTCCAGCTTTGCCTGGTTTGGACACACGCTCTGCCTCCGTGGAGAGGGCCCAGGTCTTTGGTCTGACGGAGCAGGTCTGGGGGAGGAAGCTGTGGTGGGTGGACCTTGAGCTCAAGGTGGACTCAAGGGTGGAAGCCCCTTGAGTCCTGGGCTGCTGTCCCCGTACCTCCAGGTTCTGTCTCCTTGGAGCCCAGTGCCCTCCCGGAGTCCTGAGCTCAACCCCTGAAGGCTGTGTCCCACCCTCCCACCCCCCCCACCCCCCCCTGCCGCTGGGTTTACCACAGGCTGTTCCATCTGCCTACCCCCCCCCGCCACACACACACCTTGGGGTTCCCTAGGCGCTCATGAGGGCTGCCCTTGGCCAGGCTCGGCCACTCTGAGGAGAGCAAGGTGGGCCAGCTCTCCCCGGTGGTGAAGGCAGCGGTGGTCCTCAGACTCTGGCTTTATCTCCCAGTGCATGGCAGGCCACCTTCCCACTGCTCCCTGGGGAGTGGGCAGATGAACCACGGGTTCTGCCGGGGTGACAGAGCCTCACCCTCAATGAAAAGCCGTATTCCTGGAGTCCACGTAGCTGTGATGCTGCTCTTCTCGGAGCCCTGGCATCCTGGGTCACAAGGCATTTGACATCCTTTTAAGGGTGACCTGCAGTCCAGGAGAGGGACCAACTCCAATTAGACTGTTGGGAGCCTGCATCTGTCTCCCCCTCTGGGTAGAAAGGCGTGCCAAGTACAAGAGAAATGTGTCCTTGGAGTCACGGTTTCTGAGCCCCGTGTGTTTGCAGGAGGTCAGGCACTCAGTCCTCCTAGTACCCCCACACAGGAGCTTCTGTCCGCATGTTATAGACAAGCACACTGAGTACAGAGGTCAAAGGCACTTGGTGGGACCCAGGTCTGAGTGACGCCACGGCTGAGCTTGGAATGGTGATTTAAGATGGGCTGGAGATGCTAACACCTATGTATGGAATCTAAAAAGCAAACAAAAAAATGGTCATGAAGAGCCATGAAGAGGGGCAAGATGGGAACAAAAACACAGACCTACTAGAGAATGGACTTGAGGATACGGGGAGGGGGAAGGGTAAGCTGGGACAAAGTGAGAGGGTGGCCTGGACATATATACACTACCAAATGTAAAATAGATAGCTAGTGGGAAGCAGCCGCATAGCCCAGGGAGATCAGCTAAGTGCTTTGTGACCGCCTAGGGGGGTGGGATAGGGAGGGTGGGAGGGAGACGCAAGAGGGAGGGGATATGGGGATATATGTATATGTATAACTGATTCACTTTGTTATACAGCAGAAACCAACACACCATTGCAAAGCAGTTATACTCCAGTAAAGATGTTAAAAAAAAAAAAGATGGGCTGGAGGGGGTGGGGGGAAGCAGGTTCTGTTTTCTCCTCTTTCTGCTCTCTGCAGACTTAGGTAAGCTGTGACCAGCGCCGAAGTCCATTGTCAAGCGTACAGGCCGGCAGGAGTCGGGGAGGCGGGGGAGCAGGCTGGGTGTCCGGCTCGGAAGGCTTTCATTCATTCCTTCAACAAGCACCTCCCGAGTGGCGAGTGAGTACCACGCCCTGCCAGGAGATAGCATAGTGAGTAAGGTCCTCACTGTGTCCTCACTGCACTTATGTTTGGTGTGGAAGAAAGGCAGGGATTGTCGCACAGGCTGAGGAGAATCCAAAACTGAGAGAAAGAAACCCAGCTTGGGGCTGGGAAGGCTTCCTGGAGGAAGTGGTGCTAATACAGAACAGGACGCTGAGTAGGAGTGAGGTAGGGCTGGAGTGCAAGGAAGAGCAGCCCAGGTGAAGGGGCAGCACACCCTAGAAAGGGGCGTGTGCATGGGATGGCGTGAAGGGCCTCTTCACAGGCTGCATATTCGAGTTTTTAAACTGGAAATACCATTCTTATACCCATATTTCCTAGGGATATCTATGTCATCTTATAATTTAAGATACAGCATTTCAGCAAATGGATGTAGCAAGTACCTTTTCACCTTCCTCATCTTTTCTGTGAAAGGTCCTTTGGAAATCGGTGACTCATCTCTCTTTCTGTGGCCTGGTTGATGCATCAGTTCTGTAATTAAGCACCATTAGTTAACTTCACTTTTGCCATACACACAATTTGTGACGCTTGGTCTGTGCTGATTGCATTTCCTGGGGCTCCACGCCATCGGTCGTGACATTGAGAATGTCCTCCAGACTTGCAGCCAGATGCCTGTAGTAACATTCATTTTTACCCGAGGGGTGGTATAAAGAAGAACCCACTTTCACAAGCATCTCTGCCTTTAATCCTCATCCTCAAGGTGTGGGCATTGTGCCCATCTCTGCTTATGCGTGAGAGAGCTCGAACTTGCCAAGGGCCACGCAGTTAGTTGTAACTGGAACCCAGGGCTGCCCAGTTGCCACCATACCCCTCCACGGGAGTTACCTACACTTCTTTAGGCTACGTCCCCGGAACTGGGCATCCCCCCTCCTCCAGTTTCAAAAGATGACCAGAAACAGTAGAACGCTTTTCTGAGTGAAATAGCATGAACTTCCTTAAGAAAATACAGTGTCGCCAGCAGCAAATGTACTGGAAAAATTAAGGTATGATAATTATTGTGTTTTTGCTTAATTATCAAACCATTAAAATTAAATTTCATGACAACCCTCATTTATGCACAAATCTCTTAATTTACAGTAACAGATGCTGTCTCATCCCGTGCTTCAGGCTACCCCGCCTTGTCCCGCCCTCACTCACAGGGAGCCACTGCCTGCTTGGCAGGCCTGGCACGTCTGGTCCAGGCGTCTCCTGGCTGGGGAGCCTCGCCGTTGGCTGGCTGAGAACAGGTCAGCCCTGTCCAGTGTCTGGATAGTGCACCGCACGGGTCCTAGAATGGCTGTCAAGCCAGAGGGGCAGGGACGGGCTCTAGAGCAAGTACAGCTTCGGCGCCCTGAGACTTTCCCCTTGACGTCGCCCAGGCCATGGGGAGGGCCAGACCCTCACATCTGGAGGATCCTGGCGGGGCTCTGGAGTGGGAGTGAGAAGGCCCAGTCGCCCCACGGCATTGTGGTTGTGTTTCTGGGGTTCTCTTGATGGTCTGAGCGGGGTCCAGCCTGTGGCACAGCGCTGCATTCAGCCGGCAGTTTGTTTCTGGTTTAGCTTTTCTTCTGCTGCCTCTTGAGTGGCTTTAGATAAGCCTTTTCCCTCCTCTAGGTTTTAACTTCGTCCCTGGTCCTTTGAGAGGCTCAGACAATGTTTCCTGTAGGAATGAACGAGCAGATGAAGTGATCACGTGATAAGCGATGACTTGTGATTGGTTACTTGCTGTGCTGCGTGTTCTGTCTTCAATGTGTCTTTTGAGGTCGCTATCATGACCATCATCCCTATTTAGCAGGTGAAGAAACTGAGGCTCAGAGAGGTGACCAGCCAGGTGACCACTAAGGTCCCGTCCTCCTCTCATTTTGACTTTGGTCTGTAACTCCCCGCAGAGGGGTTTGGGGAGCAGCCTGTGCGTCCTCTACCCCCGCGATTGTTCACCTGTGTGCAGGTGCCCTCCCCGGGAACAGTGAGTGTGTCAGCAGTGATTTCTGCGCAGGCCCACCTCTGGTGTTTACCCGAGCCCAGAACAGCCGCAGCCCCAAATGTCTAGCTCCTCCTGCCAACTGGCTCCGTGTCTTTCTCTCGTTTAGTTCTGTCGAACGCTTCACGGAATGAATCACGCAAGGAAGCCCTTGTTAGGAGCCCGGTGTCGTTGCCCTTTGCTATGTCACCGCAGCTGGAATTTGCGCATGGCCTCCTTCCACGGGTGGCCTGCCCTGCAGCCCGCAGTCAACAGGCCTGTGCCCCCAGCCAGGTGGTGTTTTCCGCAGCCGTTCTGAGTCAGAAGACTTTGTGGGTTTTCTTTGCTCCTTTTTCAGCGGGAGAGTCCTTCAGAAAGCAAGCTTACGGAAGCCAGGAGAAAGCACCTCGGTGTGCTCTTGTCCTTTCAGCTGCCCGATGGGGAAACTGAGGCTCGGGTTTGCTTCGCAAGCCCCGGGCAGAATGACGCTGGTGCCGGACTCCTCACTCCCTGGCCACAGCATCTCCGCCACCCCACTCTACATCCCTTCCAGTTAGCGGTTCTGCAAGTCTCCCAAGAGAAACCCGATGGCGCCAGGATCAATAGGATCCCCTAATGATTCATAGGCAGCAAAAAGAGGGGTCAGAGCTCAGCCTGCAGAAGCATCCAGGTAACAGAGATTCGATACCTGGAAGATGCTGCAGTTTGCGGACTCAGGTGACAGGAGAGAGTCTCGCCTCTTCATGAGAAAAGAAAAACCAGGTCACTCGCTTGGGCTCCATATGCAGGGCAGCTTTGTGTGGCCTCTGTTGTCCTGAGCGACTGGAGCCTCCCTGGTGCAGGAGGTGGTGCCCCCTGCACCCACGCCCTGGCTGCAGGCTGGTGTTCAGGCGCCCACCCCGTGGACACGGGCCTAGCGGGCTCAGACCTGGGGCCACACAGAGCCCAGGCCCGGTCTCGCTCGGCCACTGGCTGGCTCAGTGGTCTGGGTAAGTGGCTTGGCCTTGTTGAGCTTTCAAGTAAAGTGGGGATACTGATGCCTATCCTGCAGGTTGTTATAAGTACTAAAGTTAGTCCAGGCTGTGTGCCTAGCACTGCACGTGACCTCCGGCAGGTGCTCCGTGACGGGCAGGTAATGTTATTTTCAGCTGTGAGAACGGCTCCCACCATCCTAGCCACCAGGCCTAGGGAAGGGCATGCGCTTGGGGTCTTGTGTTTCCATTCTGGGGAGGTGACTGCGGAGTTTTGCTCAAGTGCTTAGTTATGACTTGGAGCCGCATTGCCCAGGCTTCTGGGCGGTGTCTGACGTGGGGACAGAAGGTCCTCCTCTGTCAGGAGCCAGAGGCCACACAGCCACTTCACAGGGAGGACTTACTATGAGGACTTGTTAACGAGGCCTGACCAGGGAGCTGGTAACTAGGTAACTGGAAGGGTAGAGGGGGACACTGAGGCGTCCGGTGTAGCAGACCTGCCGCCCCTGGGTCTGGGGGCCGAGGTTGTGGGCCGGCATCATTGCAGTTGGGAGCTGGGGGTTGGCGGGATGCCTGGGGTCTCGGGGGAGGTGCACCCACAGGAATCTCAGGCAGATGACCACCCCTGGGAAGTGACAGGAAGGCCCGGAGAGAGCAAGGCTGTCCCCCTGTGGTCCCTCGACCTTCGGCATGGATGGGAGAGCAGAACGTGGCCTGCAGGGTCAGCACTGAGGGACTTCAAGCTGTGATAGAGCCGCCCCACCGGGTCCTCCCCGATCTCCCCCTGGAGCCGTGTCTTGCTTCTCTGTGTGTCCGTGGACTCTTGGATGGTGTTTGTTATTTTCTACCTCGCGTCTCGCTCTTGCCAGACTAGAGGTTCCCAAACTTTGCCTCAAATTGTTATTACGGGGCTCCCCCCGCCCCACCACATCCCCATCTGATTGGTTGGGTGCCACCTGGGCATCGGGACCTGTAAATCTCCCCCGGTGACTCTAACGTGTGGCCCTGTGCGGGGACCACGGGGCTCGAGTATGGGTTCTTTGAGGGCAGCGTGTGTGTGTTGCTCAGCTCTGAACATCCCTACCACCTTGATCCACTGTCAGGCACACAGTAGGTGCTCAGGTAATGTGCATGAGTGAGGGAGTTAGCAGTGGGCGTGCTGAGTGTCATTCACAAGCGTTCCCCTCCTCCTTAGGGGTCCTCCTCAGGGCGCCTCCACTCACAGCCTGACTCAGGCAGGCTTTAAGCTGACCCCATCGGGGGACACGGTGGTGATTTTCCTCCTGGTTCAGTTCACCAGGAAGAGGTGGCGGGTAGTGACACGGGTCTTGTGTTCCCTTTGGTGCTTATCCCTCACACTCCCAAGCCCCGTCTCCCCCAGCCACGGTGCTCCAGTTGGTCTGGAGCTAGAAATTCTGGGAACTCATCTTTCCTTTCGTGGGGATTGGAGTCTGGCCGTGGAGCCCCATGCACAGACCTCTCAGGGCCCCCAAAGGTGTCTGCCCACATGTTAGGGAAAGGGTCTCATCTTATCTGGTGGGAAGAGGAAAGTGCCCTGGACCGAGCCGAGCCGTGCGCTGCAACCCCAGCTCTGCTGGTCCTTGGTCGCGCCCTTGGCTGGTCCTTCACACTCTCTGATGCTGACGCCTCATCTGTCAGATGGGCAGGGGGGAGGAAGCCCAGCCATGCCCACCTCGGCGCTGGGCCACTTCAGCGAAGGTGCCGAAGGGAAGGGGTGTGTCGTTATTCATTCTTTTACTTAAAAACTTTATGTGGAGAATTCAAATATACGCAACAGGTGCCGTGATAGTACTTTTCACCCAGCTTCTGTAAGTAGTGACTCACGGCCAATCTTTGTCATCTCTCCCTCACCAACTGCCCCATTTCCTGTGTTTTTTTGAAGCAAATCCAAGACGACGTATCGTTTCATCTGCAAATATTTTAATAGCCAACACCGGAGTTCTTTTTAAAAACATAACTGCAATGCCATATCATGTTTTAAAATGAGCAGTTCCTCAATATCAGTGTTTAAATTTCCAATGATCTCGGTGTCATGTTTTGTTTTTTCTTGTTTTTTTTGTTTGTTTGTTTGTTTGTTTTTGCGGTACGCGGGCCTCTCACTGCTGTGGCCTCTCCCGCTGCGGAGCACAGGCTCCGGACGCGCAGGCCCAGCAGCCATGGCTCACGGGCCCAGCCGCTCCGCGGCGTGTGGGATCTTCCCGGACCGGGGCACGAACCCGCGTCCCCCGCATCGGCAGGCGGACTCGCAACCACTGCGCCACCAGGGAAGCCCGCGGTATCATGTTTCTTAAACATTTTTTGGAATCAGAATTCAAGAGGTTGATAAGTCTCACATCCGTTTGTAATCTGTAGGCTCCCTGTGCATCTCTTTTTTCTCACAATTGTTCATTGACTAAATCAGGTCCCCCAGTTGGGGATTTGGCCAGTTGGGTGCCTGTGGTGGTGGTGACCTTGCTCCTCTGACTGACTTCTTTTTCTTTATTCCTTATTAAATTGGTAGTAAGCTCTAGAGGCTTGATCATATTCAGTGATAGTTTTCTTTTTTTTTGCAAAGAATCTCCATCAGAAGGCACTGGTGTCTGCTTATCTACTTTCTGTGATGGAGCCATTATTATTAGATCTTTTCCTTTTATCTAACCTTACACCCCAAATGCATGCCTTTTCATCCCCAGCGGATGAGTAGACATTAAGAAATTCTCTAACTCTTTTTCATAAGCTCAAAATGAAACACACAAGCATTGTCTGTCTGAGGTTTGGAAAATGAACAGATGAAGACGGGAAGCCGTTTCCTGTGTCTCTCCGCTCTAAAGTGTCCGGCCAGTCACATAATTAAGGCTCATTGTTCTCAGCAGCTGCCCAGCGGGAGACATCGGGGTAACGCTGGCGCTGCTTAGGGCTCTCAGAGGCCCAGCGGGATTGGGAAACCTTGTATCCACCTCTGGTAGCTGCCGCAGCCCTGGAGCTGAGTGGCTCCAGGTCTGGCAGGACCAGGCTGCGGCCCACACGGGAGTGGAAGCATCCTGAGTGTCCACGGGAATCCACGGGAACTGGTTTC
Source organism: Lipotes vexillifer (assembly GCF_000442215.2). Lineage (NCBI taxonomy): Eukaryota > Metazoa > Chordata > Mammalia > Artiodactyla > Lipotidae > Lipotes > Lipotes vexillifer. The sequence goes on from NW_006791731.1 coordinate 3,570,101, forward strand.
AGGGGCTGGTGGGGAGAGGAGGGGCAGTAGAGCTCAGGATGTCTGGACTTTGTGGCACATATCAGCCCGGGCAGCATCTGTGTGTATTTGTCGTACGATATGCTGCTTCCTCTGAAACTAACTTAAAGCTTGTAAATGTTTGTGTTTTTCCAGGGCAAGCGTTATTTTTCCCATTTGACGGACAGCTCACTGCAGCTCAGGATGGGAGAGCTGGGTGTTTCCTGTGGCCCGAGTGTAGGGGGAGGTCATGGGTGGACTAGTCTGGGCCAGACCTTAGCGGACCTTGGAGGCCCATGAGTCTTAATACATTTTTAATGAGGGATACATTGGAAGATGTCTTTGGGTTTTCCCCGTTTTCACCTTCAGGATAAATGAAAGCTTCACCCTGGCTTGAAATCCTCCTGTGAGAGACATGGTCAAAGCCACGTCTTTGGAGGGGAAGGGGTGGTCACAAGAGAGCTCGAGGCAGGAGAGTGTCAGCTTGACCTTTTAGGAAGTGTCTGGAAGGGGTGACAGCTGGTGAGAGCCTGGGTGGTCTCAGGTAGGTCATGGTGGCTGCGCCTGGGGGCGCCCTTTGGAGCAAAGAGAAGAGTCGGGACCTGGAGACCCTCAGGAGGGAGGAAGGATAGAGGGTCGGCGGGTGTGGGTTGTGCAGAAGGAAAGGGAAGTTTCTAGTTTGGGCAGCTGGGGGTGGTGTTGCCATTTGCTTGCCCAGCAGATGCACGGCCAGGGCGGGTTGGAGAGGTTCTGAGGGCACAGAGGCTATGGCCGCAAGGCTGCTGTCCTCGCAGGGGCAGCCCACTTCCTGCTGCACCAGAAATGCCACGCTGTGACCTTTTTGGGCAAAGAGCACAGCATTGGGAGCCGAAGGTCTGGCTTCTGGTTGCGTCTCTGCCAATGCCTGGCTCGTGCCCTTGGGCTTGTCATTCAGGCTGCCAGCAAACTGGGGTCTCAGTTGGGTCCTGTGAGGAAATAGCAGTGGAGCTGGTTGCAAGCTGCAGGACACCTGGAAGACTTGACCGCTTTATTCTCCTTCCTCCCGGGAGCGAGACCTTGGGGAAAGGTGGGGCAGAGGCGTGCTCGTCCCCGTCTCCTGGGACAGGCGTTCTGTATAACCGGCTTCTTTCTCTGGGGCCCCACAAGGGATCTCAAGCTACTGGCACCCGGTTCTCCTGGACCTGATCGGGCTCGTAGCCAGTGAAGCTCAGAGAGGCCTGCTGGGCCCCTGCGGGACTCCGGGGGCTGCCCTTTTGTTTGGGCCCAGCTAGCACCTCTGTCCCCCAGCTTAGGGAAGCTCTTCGCATTCAACCCCACACACCGCCTTTGGGCCTGGGAGTGGGACGCAGATCCTACCGTGGGAGGAAAAGGGAAAGGAGGGTCGGGATCCTCGTCCTGGCCAGCAGTGTGGGGCAGCCTGAAGTTGGGCAGGCTGGTCTCAGGGCCCGAGCCTGCAGGGGTCGGCAGGGCTGAGGCCAGTCCAGGGACCCTCCTCTGGGGTGGGAGTCTAGTCCCCGGAGTGCTTATCAGCAGACTGACCGATGGCCCAGAAAAATCGCTGCGTCCTTTCTCGGACTGCCTTACTTAGCATCTTTCACATAAGGAAGCACTTCAGGGGTGAAATTAGGCTGGAACTTGGATAACAAGGCAGCCTCACAGCAAGAACATTAGAACCACTGGTGGCAAAACCGAAAGGAAGTGGGTGTTGACATGATGGAGTCGTTTAATCTGTGTCAGTTCAGAAGGTCTCCACGAAGGTACATTGACTCAAAAGGCCCGTTAGCTGCTGGAACCTGCCCACGATGGACACAGTAAAACCCGCGCTGGCAGGGGAGCTCCCCTCGGCTTCCAGCGCGTGAGCCCCTGTGCCCCTGGCCTTGGAGGGAAGAGGGCGTCCGAGGCTTCCTCCTGGACCACTTGCTGACGCCTCTGCATTCTACACGGTCACGCTTTCTAGCCTTCCCCGTCAGCAGGAGGCTTCCGGGCCTCTCGCGTCACCGCCCCCCCC
>NW_006791731.1:3572693-3588168 GCF_000442215.2 Lipotes vexillifer
CCCTTCTGTCATCTCTGCGTGTCCGTTGAGACAGGCTCAGCGGGATCAGGTGACCCGCCCCAGGTGACACTGCCGGTGGGTGTCCGAGCCAGGGTTTGAAGCGGGCTCGTGAGAGGCCTGTGGTGAGCTCCCTCCTGTCGGCTCCCTGGCCTTATTCTGCCTGTGAGTCGAGAGCTTCCCAGGAGCCTCTCCAGGCACCAGGGATGCAGGTGTTACAGGAAAGTGGCTTGGAGGACCCCAGAGTGTGTCGGGAGGGAAGGGCCAGTGACTGGATGATCAGATAGGTCAAGGGCAAGGCTACGTGACGGACCTGCGCAGGAGGGGTGCCATCACCACGTATCATTCCCGAGGCCGTGACGCGGAGCATTTTAGCACAATACGGGTGTCCACCCATTCAGGGCCATCTTATCAGTTGCCTTCCCTATCTTTCAACTTAGGAATGAATATATTACATAGGTATTATACGCACACAGTATGTGCACCGTGTATATACATGTGCTCAGGTGTACTTACACACACCTGCACACATGCATAAAACTATGAATGTTATCCTTACTGTATTCAAAATACTGTTACAGCTCTGGGCGTTTGTGTGAAGTGCAGCCGTAGCTGAGAATCTCTCCACTTCAGAACTAGTGGGAAAGCCGTGCCTTCAGGGTTGCAGAGACCTGGGCCAGGTCCTCCCTCCTTGACCTCTGCCTGTGGCGTGATCTCGGGCAAGTTGCTTACCCTGCCTTGGCGTCGGTGTTGACATCTGCACACCCGGGCTGATGGCGGTACCTGCCCGGGGAGGGGTTGAGAATGCTGAGAGTAGCTCTCATGTACCTGCAGCTGCTCCAGACATGCCAGTCCCCTTGTGTCACCTCAGAGGTGTGTGGGGTACCCTGCTGTGTCAGTCACGGGGCATCCTGAAGAGAAAGAGGCAAAGGCCCTGTAAGGTGAGGCTTTACAGGGAGCAGACCATGCCTCCCTTCAGGAGTGTCACTTTGTTAACATACGATATCAGCTGTCCACCAGCTGCCTGATTCCAGAGGCCAAGTCCAGTTGCCCCCTTCTGCTGTGTCCTCCCCCCTGACATCAGGGTCGTCTTGGAAATCCCTGAGATTCACGGAAGACTGGGCATCCATCCCATCCTGGGAAAGAGCTTAAGACTGCTGATAGTAGGAGCCTGTTTCCAGGGCTTGTTAGTGACCAGGGGGCACATAGTCAGAAAACAGGCACCTGAGAGCTGTGGGAATTGTTAAGGCCATGGGGCAAAGGCTGCAAGTTTCTCCGTTTAATGTATATATATATAAAAAAAAAAAAGAAAGAGAGCGCGTGCGTATGTCATTGTGTACCCTCCATCCGCCTACACCAGCTATTTATTAGGGAAAGTGTTTTTTGTTTTCTTTTCATTCTTGCTGTTGTATATTCTGTGGGCTTGGACAATGACGCGTATAGTGACGTGCATCCATCGTCATAAAATCCCCCGTGCTCTGCCTGTGCAGCCTTCCCTCACCTCTGGCCCCTGGTCATCACTGATCTTTTTACTGTCTCCTTAGTTTTGTGTTTTCCAGAATGTCATACAGTTGGAAGCATACAGGATGTAGCCTTTTCAGGCTGACTTCTGTTATTTAGTGATATGCACTGAAGGCTCCTCCATGTCTTTTCATGGCTTGATAGCTCATTTCTTTTTAGCACTGAATAATATTCCATTGGAAGTGCCACAGTTTGTTTATCTATTTACTTACTGGCGGATGTCTTGGTTGCTTCCAAGTTTTGGCCTTCATGAATAAAGCTGCTCTAAGTACCCATGTGCAGGATTTTGTGTGGATGTAAGTTTTCAGCTCCTTTGGGTAAACACCAAGGGGCATGACAGCTGGATCGTGTGGTAAGAGTTTGTTTATTTTTACCAGAATCATTGTGCATTTTAAAAAGCCAAAAATAATGCATACTTTTTTACCTCTTTCATCATCCAGTTTCCAAGTACTGTTCCATAGCAATAGGAAAAAGAAAAAAAGGAAAGAAAAAGTGCTGAAATAAAACAACACATAGCATATGGCGCGGGCTTGGGGGGGGCGTCCCGTTCTCTGTGTGCAGCGCCCCGCCCGACCCCGTCGGCCGCATCATCTCCTCATCCTGGGGGACTTTGGGCTTCCCCACTCCTCCCACCTTTTATCCATGCATCCCCTACATCTCATGCTGGGGTGTCCTTATTTGCTTGCATGCCTCTCTCTGCCCTGGGAGCCCCCTCTGGGCAGGGATCACGTTCTCGTTATCGCAGTGCTGGCTCCTGGCCTAGTGCCTGGCCCAGTAGGAACTGAATTGAATCACTTTCTGTATCATTCAGTTTAGGCTGAGTTTCTCTGCAGTAACAAAAGACCCAGAATCTTAGTTACTTAGTACCACAGGAAGATTTGTTTCTTGCTCACGTTTTGTGTGTATCACAGGTTGGTTTAGCTCTGCTCCATTTTGCTTTCATTCGTGACCCATGTCCTCTGGAGACATCCTGGTTTGGGGGCAGAGGAAAAGAGAAGGGTACAGGCCACATGATAGCTCAGGAGCATTCTGCTTGGATGTGGCCTGGGTCACTTCCTGCACATTTTGTTGGTCAAAGAAGTCACAGGGCAGCCTGAGATCAAAGAGGCGAGGGTGGGCAATCCTGTAGGAAGGACACCAAGATTTGGACAGTGCTGGAGTCCAAGTACTTTCTTTGCATTTAAAGGGAAGCTGCCATACTTCTTTGGGTCTTCATCTTTCACTTTTTGCCATCTTTATAGAGGATGGTTGCTTTTTTCCTGTATGAACCTATAACGTTGCAGTTGACTCTGCATTCTTTCGTTCTTTCCTACGTTCGTTCAGAAGGCATTACTGGAATACCCATCGTGTCCTAAGCACCGTGCTGGTGCTGTGTGGAGAAGGGCTCACAGACATACCCACTTAGCCTGGTGTGATGCACACGTGTGCTAGGCGTGGAAGTGAATCCCTTGTTGTTCTAACTGGGGTTGATTGAGCACCTGTCTGACTCAGGCTGCTCTGGCTGGAAGCCCAATCTCTGCTCTCAGGTTTTGTTACACGAGACCAGAGAGGGACTGATGTGTGTGACACCCGGCACGCGCCGGGCACCGTGCTGCCAGCTTTACAGACTTGCTCATTGAGCCTCAGTACTCTGAAGCGTGGGCAGCCTGAACCTACCCAGTAAAGGGGGAGACTGAGGCCGTGGCTGCCCCATCCCCCGTCAGAGAGATTCGGGTGGGAGGGGCCAGAGTCCTCAAGTGTCCCACCCCGCACTCCCACGAGGCCGAGTGAGGACTGGAACTCGGGGCACCCGCTCTGGGGTCGCATGGCATGGCCTCTCCCTGTGTCCAGCTCCCCTCTAGGACGAGACAGTCCAGCCAGGGGCCTCATCCCCCCTGCCCAGGAACCCTCTCCTCTTATGCAGGGCCTAGCCTGGAGGAAGTGCTCCTTGGTATTGGTCGATATCAGCTGTCTTCATCACCTCATACTAGCATCCTGTTTAAAGTTGTTTTTTTGGGTTTTTTTTTTTTCTTTTTTTTCAGAATTGATATGTACCAAGGACCTTTTTTCTCTTTAAAAACCTCCCTCCGAGAGAACTCGGGGTGTTGTTCTGGAAAGCCTCGTGATGGAGGCTGCACGGCCCCCAGGACACCTGTCTGCCTTGCTTCCTTCATGGCAGTGCATTGCTGGTTAGGTTAGACGGAATTCTTTTATTTCCAGTTAATTATCTCTTGCGAACCTGTTCTGCATTCATCGCACAGCAGACCCCCTGCTTAACATGTAGCTTCCTTGCTCCCTCCGGACTCTTCTCTATTTTTTTATAAGTAATTGCATTGTTTGTGTTTGCTTCTTGTGTTTTGGAGATGTTTCTGGAAGAGGGAAGCAGAGGTTATGGCTCCTGAATGCTAATGGACACCTTGAGAGGGGTGTCCTGAGACCAGGAGGTGAAGCTGCTTTGGGAGCAGCTTTGGGAGCCTTTGTTCTTGATAAGTAGTTCTGACGATAAAATATTCATGAAGGCACTGTTTCTGCTAAACAGAACCTGAGGACCACCTTGTCAGCCCGCGTTCCCAGCTCTGTGCCCAAGAGGCGTGTGCAGACCTCAGTCTGTTCAGAGGAGACAGGGTGGCAGGTGGTCCGGAGGACCTGATGCTTCCCCCAGGTGTTTGGCCTGACAAAAGGCGATTTTCAAGGGTGTCCTGTGGGGCATCTGTAACCTCAGGAAGCAGACGAGCCAGTACGGCAACTACAGAAGGCATATTTCAGACCACACAAGAATATTCTTAACAACCCTTTCCAAAGGCCCGAATGTCGGAGGCCCTGTGCTAGGTGCTGAGGGTCTGCAGACGAATAAGCCGTGCACTCTGCACTGCAGTTACAGGTGGTGTGGGAGGGAGCCCAGATCTAGGGAATGAAGGTGGACAGACTGACAGTTACTGCCAGCCTGGGCAGCTCAGAACAGACATGGCCCTGGGGGGCCAGGGGCGGTGAGCGCCCTCACCCTGCCCTGCTTTTCCTTGCATCAGTATAACATGATGCTTCCTTCTGTGCTCAGTCCCGGGGAGGAAATCAGTTGCTCTTGGGATAATTTTAGGGACAGCTTTTCCTCTGCTGCTTTCACTGAATAGTCTTCTCACGTGTGCCTATTAATGGCACTGGGGTCAAAGTTCCTTGGTAGAGATGTTTAGTATTTTAGGGAAATTAAAAATCTAGCCTCTGTCAAACATTATTATTCCCAGAATTTGCTGAGCGCTTGAAGTTACACAGTCTTGCCGTGTTTGTTTGCCTTATTTAATCTCTTCGTGTTTTCTTTAATAACTATTCTTAATATTATTTTGGAGATGCGGTTCTTCTGAATATTTGTAATGACTGTTCTGAAAAATACCTCTTAACTCCATCAAACTTTGGAACCTTGAAGTTGAAAGGGGGGTCTTTGAGATCGTCAGAGCCCTGACCACTCATTACCGGTGGGGACCCTGAGGCCAGCAAGAAGGCAAAGTGGCCTTTTCAGGATCTCACAGCTGCCTGGAGGGAGAGCCGGGCTAGACTGGGCGTCCTGGCTTCTAGATCCCAGGCTGTGGCTTCCTAGCAGGGGGTTGAGTCAGGGTGTCTGAGAGAGGAAGCACCCTCAGCATCAAGTGTAAGCCGGTGCTCTGCACTGCGCCCTTTCCCTGAGGGAACAGATTTCTCTCTTCGGTCCACCTGGAGAATGTGTGCATTCTCCCAGACCCAGTCTAGCATCCTCTCTGCCGGAGGCCTGCCTGACCTCCTGAGACACTTCCTTCTTCTCTGTGTCCCGCAGTTCCTGGCACCTGCCCTGCTGTTAGACTCCACTGTGCCATGACTGTGTCTACGGGTGTCTCTCCCCAGTGAGTGGTGACTCTCCACTCACCAGCGGCCATGCATTCCTCATTGTCTCTCTCCCTAGGGTCCAGGGCAGTACCAAGTGGTTAACAAGGGTTGTAGGCAGGACAATGCCCCCCACCTAAGAGAACTCCACGCTCCAATCCCCGGAACCTGCGGATGTGTTCCCTTACATGGCAGAAGGAACTCTGCAGATGTGATTGAGTTAAGGACCTTGAGATGGGGAGATTACCCTGGTGTCTTAGGGCTGCCGTAACTAAGTACGGCAGACTGGGTAGCTTGGAAATGATAGAAATTTCTTTCTCATAATCCTGGAGGCGGAAGTCTGAGATCAGCTGGCTGCTCTGGGAGCAGGGTTTCACACCCAGGTCTTTGTGGCTCTAAGCACTCCTGGCACTTTCCCGGCATCTGAAGCTTCCAGATGCTTCTGCCGGTCCTCACATTGCTGGAGGTTGTGCCTCACAAAGTGGGCTTTGAGGACGTTGGTCAGGGTCAACCTTTTTTCCCATTTCCTCTTTGTCCCCTGGTGGGCATGGCTCCCTGTGGTCCACAGGGATTTATGAACTTTTAGAGGAATGGGCCTCAGGTCTGTGGGTCCCTCTCCCTTCCACGTCTGGATCTTCTGCCATGAAGTGTTAGGGTTTCCATGAACATAAATGCACGTTTGTGCTGCAGCCTCACCGCAGAGCCGTTTGAGAATCTATAACAAAGAGCCTTGAAAGCTTTTGAGCCAGTGAGCGAGTCCCTCCTGGGAAGCTGTCCTGATGAAAATAAATCTAAACTACAGAGTGAGGGTTGAACACAAGGGTGTTTATTTCTATGTGATTTTTAGAAACCAATATGTCCGACCATAGGGCATGATTAGTGAATTACGGTACATTTGTATAATTGACTGTTATGCAGCCATCAGAGATTGTGTTTTTATAGAGTTTGTAATGCCGAGCTCCGCTGTCCCAACGAGGATTGTGATGCCAGCAGACACAGGCAAGGGAGACACGCCGCTTAGATGAGAGTGAAGCAAACGCCACGTCTGGAGCAGGTGGCCCTGGCGCCGTGGTCCGCGAGGCTGGGATGTCCCCGAGCTGCTGCTGAGACCCGGGGCAGGGGGTTGGGGAGCCCTGCCCAGGTGCTTGCCGAAGCTCTTGGGCCGTCCCTTGGGATTGTGGATCCTCCTGGCCCCGGTCACTGTACCTGACCCCCTGGCCCTGTGCCTGCCTGTTCACCAGCTGGTGGGCAGCCACCGATGCTTCCACGAGGCTGGGAGAATCTGAAGTCCATTTCCCAGGATCAGGACCGATCACCCCAGCTCCAGGCCCAGACTGCAGAGGAGCTGAAGTTCATGCCTGCAGCGTGGATACATGTCCACCGCTTAATGTGTGGAAGAGACAGGACATAAACTGGTATTTGTAGTGTGATACACAATGTGTACAAATCAACTAACACGCTTAAGTAAGGCAAGCACAGCAAGTTCATGTGACTGGAAGGGAATGCAACAAAGTGTGCACGGGAAGAGAGTCGTGGGGAATCTTTTCCTTCTGTTTTTCAGTGTTTATGATGTGCATGTCATAATATTATTCGAAATATATACAAGTTATTTTTTTAAAAATCCTCAGCACATTGTATGACCAGGTGCGTTTCAGTTTTCCAAAGCCATGGTGTTCGCCTACCCATTTTATCGTTGGGTGTGTGCATTCAGACGTGCTCACTTTTTGTCCACCAGGAGCGCTGGGTGTCTCTGGGGACATGGTGGCCTCGTGCTTTCTGGGGCAGATTAGAACTTGACGCTTGCCCCCTCATCTCAGCCCCCCCTTGCCCACCCAGGCACCTTCCGGAGTTTGCCGTCCTGCCAGGGCCTCCGCTCTGGGAGTCTTTATCGGAGACCCAGGCCGCCCGTTCCCGGCCCCCAAAGAAAATCAAGCGTGTCTAGAGAAGCAGCGTTGGGGTCAGTGCTCCCTTGAGGGGAGGCTGCAGTGCTGTGATGAGCACCCCGTGCAGCTGGTGATCTCGCTTTTTCACTCCACTTACTCCCTCTCGGCAGCTGTGGAGTCTTTTTCACTTGCGTTTGCAGCCACCGAAGCCGTCTCCAGCATCCCAGGGCGTCGCAGGAATGTTGACTGGCTTCCTGTGTGTCATCTCCTGAAGCGTCGAGGGTTGCTTAGCCAGCGGCAGCTCCCGTCAGCCCCTTTGGTGTGTGTAGGTGGCTTTCTTCAGCGGTCTCTGTACGGCCCTGCACCTGGTGGCCAGCACCCCGCCTCACCGCTCGCCGCCGCTCTGGCCTCCGGGACGTGCTCTGTCTCCAGCCCTCCGGCCGGACCACACGCTCACCTTTAGGCTCCTAACTTCTGTTGGCTTCATGGGGTGCTCCTCCGCCGGCTCTGCCCTCCCGTTTCAGGGGGAGCCTCTCTGTAGAGCCTCTCTGCCCGTGCGGTGAAGTCTAAACGCCTTCGTGTGGCTCACGAGCTCCCCACCTTCCTTCCCTCCTCCTGTCTGTTCCTCAGACACGTGTTAAGAGGGTACGAGGTGCTGTTATGGACACAGTAACAGAAGATCTCGTCTCTGCTCTTGAGAACTTGCCGGCTGCTAGGGGGTGGATCGATGCCAGATGTTGGGGTACAGGGTGGAAGGGTCCCCTGGCTTCATCTCTTATATCATCTTCCTCGATTCGTTTCTTGTTCATTCGTTCGTATACGTGTGTTTGCCCCCTTGCGTTTTGCATCCTAGACACACCACGGTGCATCCTGTTCATACACATGCACGCGTGCGCACACACACACACACACACACACACACACACACACACACACACACACACACACACACACACACACACACACACACACACACACACGTGTGTTCCTTCTGCCCATAGCACGCGCCCTCCCCTCACCGGCGAGTTCATCTTCCTTCCTGCGTTCCATGAAGTCTTTCTTCTGAGGGGCCCTGCCTGACAGTCCCAGACACAGTGCCTTACTTTGTTCTCCCATAACTCGTGAGCATTTTTATGTTTTGGATTTAACCTTTTACACTCTCTCCATCTGTTTCCATGTTTGCCGCCTGTACCAGGCCCTAAACTTCTTGACATAGGGAATTTGAAAAGTTTTTTGTAATCTTCGTATACCTGGAGCCCGCTCAGCACATATTTGGTCCTCAGTATATGTTTGTTGAATGAATGAAGGAATGAGACATAAAGCGTATGCTTTTATACCTCTGTGCCTTTGCTTCTGCTTCTCCAGCTCATGGAACATCTGGAACTTCTATTCTGTTAGTGTTAAAATGAAATTTCTTCTGCTCCTGATGGCGAATGAACCCCGTCGGCCATACAGTCCTTAAGTTCAGAAACTGTTCCCACACCTGCTCCCAGCCCCACACAGCAGGCGCATAGTGGAAGTCTGTGGGCTGCAAGTGTGTGTGCTCTCGTGCTGGTCTGTTCTGGGTTTCAATGTGTTCCTGCTGCTCTGTTACTACTTAAATGTCACCTTAAATACATGTAAGGAAGGAGAGGGCCATTCACTACTAGAATCTGATGTCCCGTAATCTGCCTTGCTTGTGCTTTTGTTTTTGCTTTTCTTGCTGCTCTCTGACTCAGAAGGGCTTATAAAAGGAGGTGTTTTGCTGCTGTTGGCTTGTTTTATAGAACTTGGTTTTGGGAGCAGTTGGACCCAGAAGGCAGATCTTAAAAAGTTCGGGGTTAAGCCTCCAGGCAGCCTGTGCACCTCCTCCCTCCTGCCCACCTCAGGGCATCACTGGGGACAGGTCCCCTTGCCACTGAGCCCCCGGGACATGCAGTCATACAGCAGGGATAAGCAGGAGTGACAGGCTGGGCCCCAGGCCCAGGCCGGTGCTGGGGGTCCCGCACCGTTGCCGTCCTCTCCAGAGCCCTGCATGGAAGCTGGTGTCCTTGACTCCCAGTTGAGGAAGGTGAGGTTCAGGGCCGCTGGGCAGTAAGGGAACGCGTTAGAAAGAGGCAGTCAGGATGGACACCTGGCTTTTCTGGTGCCGTGGACAGTGGCCGTGACGTCATCTGGTCTTCGGGGAGGCCACAGACCACAGGTGGTATGTGGAGATGGCCCGGTCAGGTTTAGAGGCGTAAGTAACGGGATTGGCGGGAGAATCCCAAGGGCAGGAAGCAGGTTCAGAACAGGTGCAGAGGTAGAGGCCTCTGCCCGCAGGATGAGCCCTGCCCGCAGGGCTCAGGGGCCAAGTTCACCCCTCGGATGGCGTCAGCAGGCAGATTCGCCCTGACGGGAGCCTCACGGAGCGTCTCACCACGTGGGTGTCCAGGACCTCGGGAGCTCGGTGGTGGTCAGAGGGGCCTCCTCAGGGGACCGGGTGGGTCACAGGCCTCCGGTGCTGGCGGCTTTGCTCATCACAGACGACGGGGCCAGCCAGAGGGATATTTGAATCCCAGCCCCGGCGCTTATTTGCCACTGGTCTTGGGCAAGACACTCAGCCCCGAACGTCACGATTTCCACATCTGGAAACAATTTGTTGTGAGTAGTGCATGAGCTAACGTATATGCGTGTCTGCTGGAGCGCCTCACGTGTGCTCGATCCGGGTCCCCTTCCACCACCATCTCCTCAGCTCCATCACCCCACAGCCCCTGCCCTTCATCCACAGGTGAGGGTCTTGGGTTGTGGCTTAGCTTGGGGCTAGGCTGGGACCACAGGCCTTCGGGGGTCTGCAGCGATGGCCACGTGGCCTCGCTGTCCTTTCGAAGCCCCACGTCTTGCTGGAGCGAGATCCACAAGGGGTCCCGAGCCAGCTCCTGCATCCCTTCCCCTCTGCAAGGCAGCCAGTGCAAGTTGGCGTTGGGGGACGCCACCTGACGGCCAGTACTTGTTTATTGGCTGGGAGGCTGTCTCCACTGCAGTCATGGCTGTAATTGGGCTCCTCCTGTGAGGTGGGGTTTCTCTCGGTGGTGCTGGTCTGTGGACGCTCTGGTCGGCCTTCCCGTTCTCCTTCGTTTGTGCCTGTAGTAAAGCTTGCAGGACCCAGGGGGCCAGGTGGGCAGGGGTGCTGGCTGTGGAACAACGGCCATTGGTGGTGGCGTCCTGTGAGAGGGCAGGCCGGCTTTACTGCCAGATGGTTCTAGGCTCAAGGCTTGGTTTCACCTCTTGCCAGCTGTGGGGCTTAGAGGAAAACCATTAACTCTCAGAGCCTCAGTTTTATCTGCTGTGAAGTGGGGAAAACGACCTTTTCACAAGCTCTGCCCAAAGGCCATGGATGTGTGGAACTCGTGGCAGCCGAGAGTCCCTGACACACAGGAAGCGCTCAACGAACGCCGGGGGAAGTGGTGTTTAAAGCACTTGGCTTGTGTCGGCGGCCTTGGGCCAGGCGTTCCTGGCGGACAGGTCACCCGGCGCTCGTGACAGCCATGACCGGGACGCCCATCTGGCCTCCTCCTACAGGTGCGGTGATGGCAGTTCAGTGGTTTGCCCTTGGTCACCTACCCAGCAGGTGCCTCAGCTGGGAGCCACCCCCATCTGTCACTCAGACCCGGCATCTGGCCTGTTGGGGCCCTTACGGGCTGGTCACCTGGGGTCGGCTCGTCTTTTCTGTCAGGCACGTGCTCCCAGAGCAGTGGTCGTGGTGTCCAGACTGCTCCGTGCGTCCTTGCAGAGGGGAGAGGGCCCTTCCTTAGGAACGAGGGCGGTTACCCTGCAGCTCCTCCCTTCCCGGGAAGGTGAGTCTGTGTGCGGAGCGTTCCCTGCCATCTAGAACCGCCATCTGTGGCTGTGTGACTGCCCCTTCAGGCGCGGGGGCCTCAGAACCCGTGTGTCCCTAGTGGGGCAGCACTTTTAAAGAGGGGTCCACATCCCTTTCCTTCAGACGGGTTGAACTGGTAGCTGTGGGCTGCGGGGTGCTATCGGGGTGTCAGAGGTTATTCAGAAGTTGGCCCTGCCCCCGTAAAGCCTGCTGTCCAGGAGAGGAGACAGAACGAGACACAAGCAGCAGAGAGAGTGACAGCTGCCTAGAAACAGGTGTTGGCAGGGACTCTGGGTTCTGCGGGGAGAGCCGTGAAGTGCTGGGGGCGAGGCCCTTGCGGGAGCCGCGTGGCAGCATCTGGGCTCGGACTCGTGGAGTGGCTGGGTTTCACCACGTGGAGGGGGTGCGGGGGAGGGGGTCACGGAGTTTAGACAAAGGGGGCTGCTCAGTCGCAGGGCTACATGGGTAACGCACAGGCACGCCCACGCCGGCTCAAGAGGTTTACGGGCAGGAAGCGGGCGTCGTGGGGAAGCTTCGGGGACGGGGAGGGAGCCATGCGGGCCCGCGAGGGCCACTCTTCCTCCCTCCGCCTCGGGCATCCCGTCTTGGTTGCCTTCTTCCCGCCTGCTCTGTTCTCCCCGTGATGGGGTCCCTGCCAACCTGCGGCTGTTCGTGAACCCCACTTTGGCCTGCGGGGAGCTTCGGCAGCCACGGGCCTGCTCTCTTCCCCACCACAACTGTCTCGAGTCCGTGGTCGGCCGCCACCTGCCATTGAGGACCTGTGTGTTCATAGGGCTCCCCTGGCAGGGCTGTGGATGGAGCTGGAATATTGGGAAAAGCATCGGGTTCGGCGGGGAAAATAGGTCGCTTTGATTGGAATGCAGGGCCTTTGGAGGGGACGATGGGAGGCACTGGGACCTGTGGGTGGCGTGGTTGGCTGGCCCTTGGGTGCCAGGCTGGCTCTGCCTGCAGATGGTTCAGCCCACGAGGACCAGAGAGGTTTGTGGTGCCTGTCGGGCTTCTCCATCCAGCCTAGAAGGTGCGCGAGGGGGCCATGTGGCTGCGACTGCGCTCCTGCTCTGAGATGCCGCTGACGCCATGACGGCCCCTCTTCGTCTCCTCTCAGAGTGGGCACAGCTGGAGGGGGGAGGGGGAGCAGCCCCGCAGGGCACGGCCCATGGGCACACGATATGCGTTTGTTTCTGAGGAACCGTCCGCCTAGGCGCTCGCGCCCACTGTGGAGGAGGTCCGTGCCCCCGCCCGCCGGGCTCCGAGTGCTTGCTCCCCTACACCCCGTGATCTCCTCAGTTATTTTAAAAAGGAAAGGCTGACTTCGATGTTAAAGCATTAGGTCATGCGCTGTTCACCTGGGACAGGGGTCTGGAGGGAGCATCTGTCAAGACAGCCTTAGTGTCCCTCCCCCAGTCCGGCTCCCGGGGTGGCCTGAGTCCCCGGGGACCTTGCAGGTAGAAGGGCCGAGCCCTTCTTGCCCACGCACCGTCCTGGCTGTGCTGTTTCTATGGCAACCAGAGTTGCTGGTTGCTGTTGGGACTAATTGGACTTGTGTGCGCTATTTTTAGCCCCCATGAGGGGACTCCTTTGACTTAAATTTGAGTGTTACAGGACGGTGTGTGTGCAGGGCGCACCGGCACCCTCGGTCGGAGCGAGTTTGCTCTCTCTGGGGAAGCGGGCTCCCGTTGCCATCTTCTCTCACACTCAGAGGCTCGCGCCAGAAGTGCCCTTCCGTTTCCCCTGCGTCCCATCCGCTGGCTCTTTTAGCTCGGAACCCCGCACACCTTTTCTGGGCTGCCTAGAAGAGGAGGCGATCCTGCAGTGACTTGGTACAGCCCGCTGTGCCCAGCCTGTGCAGACCTGAAGACAGGGTGCTTTCCTCCAAGGGTGAAGGGCCACCCCCCACGCCCTGACGCCAGTCTCTGAGCCTGGACCGCGTGCGGACACGGCCAGCCTGCAGGTTCCAGTGTGGGGATGTCAGGACCACCGCGGTACCGTGTGACCCCCCTGGCCCCGGGCCCCCTGTCACCGGTTAGCTGGGCGCACAGGGCGGGCCTCAGCTGAATCAGGCACCGGCCCCTGCGTTCTGTAGAGAGACCTGGAAGGATGTGAAGGCCGTGCCAGGGGGTGGGGCGATGAGGCTGGAGCGGAGGACCACGTCTTCGGGGTTTCTTTTCCCCAGCCTATTCAAGAGAAGAATTTATTCTTCCTTGAACGAGTAACTTACATTTTCATGTTCCATGTATTTAAGTAAACCGCAGCTCTCTGTGAGTCCTTTAGGCATGACTGAGAGACTGAAATGGTGTGGTTATAGCTTCTCTACTGCCACATGTAACCCAGTTTTTGTGTCCGAAGTGGCTCATAAGGGAGCCGTTGGCGCCGGAGCCCACAAGGGACAGGTTCTGGTGATGCTAGGGCGCCTCCCAGATCATCTGGCTCTGCTCCGGTTTGATGGCCCATGATCCAGAGTCCTAGCTGTACTTACTGGTCCGACCCTCCTGTGGCCACTGGTGAGAAGGGTCCTCGAGGAAGTGCCCTCTTGGGCAGCACAGCACACTCTGCCCAAGCTCCTGACTAAACTACACCTGTTTCTCGCCAGGCGTCTGTGCCAGTTCCCCCTCACCCCGGCCCTGCCCTCGGGCTTCCCTGTGCTTCCCCCAGGGTACTCTCCCATGGCATGACGCTTGCCGTCCTGGGTGGCTCCTCCACAGCAGGTGACGATGCCCAGAGACCTGTTTCTTCTCTCCTAACCCTGCAGTGCTCTGACATGACCTTTACATCCCTCGAGATCCCTCTACAGAATGCCCTGAATTCAGACCCTTCCTCTTCCAGGGCTCCTGGAGCATCGGGTAAATGAAGTGATGCTCCCGTCTTCTGCACTGTTCACAAGCGTGAGGCTCCAGCGAGCTGAACAGAGCTGCACCAGGCACACGGGTCTTGGTCCTTGTCCACAGCAATGGCCTGTCCTGACCTCAGACAATACCTGTGAGGTGCTGGCTGCACGAGGCCCCACGGTGGAGGATGGAGACACAGGTCGGGCAGAGGCCCTCGGGCCAAGGAGGTTCTGCACATATACTAGAGTAACAAGAATCCACATGGAATCAAATATATGAGAAGAAGGCAGGTGCTGGGGCGTGGGGGTGGGTTCGGGATGTATGTCAAGCAAGGAGAGCCCCTCCCTCGCCTGCTCTCTCCACGTTAACCAGTGCCTTCCCTGGTGCCAAGCAACAGGAGAAGCAGATGGGGGGGAGTAAGGAGGACTCAGATACGTCCTTTACTCCAGGTGCTCAGTGCGGTGATGGAGGAGCACATGGGAGGCCAGGGGACCTGGGGGACCACACACAGAGAAGCAGTGGGACCTTGGCAAGTTAATTGACCTCAACCTTCAGTCTCCTCATCTCCACAGCTTGGTTAGCAACAGAGTGTACTCGTTAGGGTTGACAGAACTGATGTGATATTATATCTGATGCTCTCAGCACAGGGTCTGGTTCACAGGAGGTGCTCAGTGAACAGCAAAGGTGATGTCCTTACTGCCACCATCGCCCTGTGCGGTGGATGTCCACTGCCTCAGCTGCCCTCGGCCCCTCTCCAGTGTCCTGGCCTGTCTTGTAATACCTTGTCCTCAATGTAGGCACGCCCGAATGTTCACGACTCTCTTTTTATTTCCTCGTGTTCCATTTTCTTGGCACATTGCTGCCCCCAGTTCTGTTATCTTGGCACACTCTTTGTTCAGTGTCCCTAGGGAGATGTCCCTCACATAATCCCAGCTGCTGGGCGCCTGTAAAGTCTCACCATTTTGGGTCCAGTTTTGTTTATTCTACTTTAGCCTTCCATGATTACGTCACTTATGTAACTGTTTGGCTTGTCAAGTCACTTAAACCCCCTGAGCTGCTGCTGCTGCTGCTTCTGCAGTAAGAAGAAGAAGAATGATTTCATGGGATTTTGGTGAAGGCAAGATGAGTCCAGGCATGGCGCTCCTGGCTCGGGAAGGGGAGGGAGATGATCAGTAATAACCATCAACTGCCTACTAAGATGCCAGACATTGAGGTAGGCTTTTCACATCCCTGGTCCCATTTAGCCCCCAAATAATCCCTCAAGTAGGTGCAATTATTGGCCCCATTTTACAGATGATGAAACTGAGGCTCAGAACGATGAAGTAATTCCACAGTGAGGATTCAGTGGAATTGGAATAAAGATCAGGTCTACCTGACACAAATTTTGGTTGGGCCTATTCTGCTATACCAGTAGAATCTTTGGCCTCCTGTTCCCTTGAGATCAACCTTAAAAGGGTATGGGGGGCTTCTCTGGTGGCGCAGTGGTTAGGAGTCCGCCTGCCGATGGAGGGGACATGGGGTTGTGTCCTGGTCCGGGACAATCCCACGCGCCACAGAGCGGG
>NW_006791731.1:3588279-3589792 GCF_000442215.2 Lipotes vexillifer
GGGAGAGGCCACAACAGTGAGAGGCCCGCGTACCGCAAAAAAAAAAAAAAAAGAGTATGGGGTGGGGGTGGTTCTTGAGATGGATAAGTTGGGGAAATACTACATAGCCATTTCCCCCTCTTAGAGAGTTACAACGTACAGTAGTGTCTTAAGTATTCTGAGACTTCCATTTGAAAAATAATTGAAGTTTTTCAATTTTTATTATGAAAAATTTCAAATATATAGAAAAGTTAAAAGAATTTTACAGTGAGTACTGGTATACCCACCACTTAGATTCTATCATTAATATTTTGCTATACTTTATTGCATATATATTTTCATTTTTATCTTTTTACCCATCTGTTAATTCATATTTTGTTCATGCATTTTAAAGTAAATTGCACACATTAGTACACATATATCATTAACTACAGTTTAGTATATACTCTGTGTGATTTCAGTCATTTAAAATATATTGAGACTTGTTTTATGGCTCAACGTACGGTTCATCTTGGTGAATGTAGTTGTGCACTTGAAAAAATGTATATGCTGAATGCATACGCTAAGGTTGTTTGCTGTAGTGTTCTCTAAATACCAGTTAAGTGGTTGATAGTACTGTTCAACTCACTTATTTCTTCACTGATTTTTTTTTCTTTTTTTTTTGGTCTAATTGTTTGATCAATTCTGAGAGATCTTAAAATGTCCAGTTATGATCGTGGAATTGTCTGTGGCCCCTTTTAAATGTAGACAGTTTTTGTTTCGTGTATTTGGAAGCTCTGTTATTATGCACATTTATGACGATGATGCACTACTCATGGATTCACTTCATACCATTATGGACTTTCCTCTTTATCTCTGGTAATACTCTTTGTCTTGAAGTGTATTTTATGTGATAGTAATATAACCACTCCAGTATGGTAATATAACCACACTGTTTGCATGGGGAGGTTTTTCAATCCATTTACTTGAACCTACTATGTATTTATATTTAAATTGCATCCCTCCTAGACAACGTACAGTTGAATTTTGCGTTTTTGTCTCTTATAACAATCTCTGATTTTTATCTATCTCTCTCTCTCTATATGCACACACACATATAAATTAAATGGGTCTGTTGACATTTTACCTATACCTCTTTATATTTTTTAGTGTAATCTAGGGATTAAAATATAGAATCTTAATTTTTCATGATCTACTTAAAGTTAAGATTGTATCATTTCATATAAAGTGAACCCATATAGGTTCATTTGCCCCACCTCTGTCCTTTATGCTATCCTTGTCATTGATATTAAATTTATATACACTGTTAACCACATGACATTGTTAACATTTTGTTAACTTTAGGACGTCCTATGTATTGAAAAGAAATAAGAGGAAAAAGGATTTAATAGTTGCCCGAGTATTTAGTATTTCTGATGATGCTCACTTTTCCCAGAATACCCAGTTCCATCTGGTACTGTCTCCCTTTAACCTCAAGAACTTGCTTTAGCATTTCTTTTTTTTTTTTTTTTTTTTTTTTTTTTTTTTTTTTTTT
>NW_006791731.1:3589934-3601454 GCF_000442215.2 Lipotes vexillifer
CCCCGCATCGGCAGGCGGACTCTCAACCACTGCGCCACCAGGAAAGCCCTTGCTTTAGCATTTCTTGAAGAAGAGGTGACAGTTTCTTAGTTTTCCTTCATCTAAAATGTTTTTATTTGTTTCATTCCTGAAGGATATTTTCACTGGGTATAGAACTATGGCTGACAGCTCTTTTCTTTTTGTACTTTAAAAGTATTGTTCAGCACTGTGTTCTGGCTTCCATAACTTATGATGAGAAACCAGTAGTGGTTTAAATTGGTATTTCTCTGTATGTTTTTGTGTTGTTTTTCTCTGGCTGATTCCAAGATTCTCCTTATCCTTGCTCTTTAGCTGTTTGGTTACAACACGCTTAGATGTGGGTTTCTTTGCATTTGTCCTGCTTGGGCTTCACTGAGATTCTTGAATCTGTAGATTTATGTATTTTACCAAATTAGGAAATTTTTTGGTCATTATTTCTCTCTCTCTCTCTCTCTCTCTCTCTCCCTCTCTCCCTCTCCCTCCCTCCCTCTCTCCCCCCTCTCATACCTTATTCTCTCTTTCTTCTCCCTTTGGGGCTCTAAGAACAAGTATGTTAGAATTTTTGATACTGTTACAAGGTCCCTGAAGCTCTAGTCTTTTATTTTTTTTTCATTCTTTATTTTTCTTCTTAAGATTGGATTGCTTCTTTTTATTAAAGATACTTTTCAGTTTCAGCTTTTCTACTTGGTTCTTTTTTGAAATTTTTATTTCTTTGCTGAGTTTTCCTATCTGTGCATTTATTGCCATGGTATTTTCCTTAATATTCTCAAGTATAATTTTAAAAACTTATAAAAATCCTTGTCTGTTGATTGCAATATTTGC
Organism: Lipotes vexillifer; assembly: GCF_000442215.2. Taxonomy (NCBI): domain Eukaryota; kingdom Metazoa; phylum Chordata; class Mammalia; order Artiodactyla; family Lipotidae; genus Lipotes; species Lipotes vexillifer. The sequence continues at coordinate 3,590,775 of NW_006791731.1, forward strand.
ATCTCAAGTTGGATATCAGTTTATTGATTGTGTTTTCTCTTGAGAATGTGTCCAACTTTTTGGTTCATCAAAAGCCAACTGATTTTAGATTGTATTCTGGACATTGTAATGTTATGTTTTGGAGTCTCTGGATTCTGTTATAGTCCTCTGAAGAGAATCTCTTGTTTTTATTTTATAGCAAATGTTTATCTTTGTTGGCCTCAAATTGAAAACTCCATCTTCTGGTCATCTCAAATCTTAGCATTTTCTTTTATAGCTGGCTGGACTGCATTGAGTCTGCTCCATGCACATCTGTTTCAGGAGTTAGCCAAAGATTTGGGCAGAGTCCATACACAACATTCTGGGCTCCTACTCTTTGGCTTTCTCCTTTCCTGCATCCCCCTGCTTCACTTTCCAGTTGCTGTGGTTTCCCTGTACTCTGTCTTCTGATTCGTTGGCCAAGAAAGATGTAGGCTCTCTACCAGAGCTTTAGCTTCTGTGTGGTGCTGACGTGAGCCCATCCTCAGGCCAAAAGCCATAAAGAAAGGGTAAAATCCATGTCTTTTCCTTCTTCCAGGTGGCTATTCTTCTCAGTGTTTGCCTGTTTTCCTTCACCTTCCAGTGGTTTCAGATTGTAGTCTTTAAAAATATTTTGTCCGGAATTTATAGTTGTTATCTGTAGGAGCAGTTGGGGCTTACTGAGACATGCTAGAACTTTTCTCTTCTTTAGAATTTCGTGTTTCCCAGTGAACAGTTAGTTACCCAAATACAGTGATCAAATTCCTGATCCAAATAGGGTCCTTTTTGGTCACTTTCTAAGCAGTCAATAAATGGTAACTATTGTTTGTTCATCCCTTAATTGACCCCAGGAAGATAGGCTGGCATAATGGGGGAAAGCCCCAGAGTTGGGTAAACAGATAGGACCACCCTCTAAGGACTGGAGAAGGGATGGCCAGCACTGTTGCCACCATGCAGTGTCCTCAGCCCTCTTTACCGTTTACACATCAGGGAGGCTAGTCTTTAATTAATGACAGACGAGGAACCCGAGGCACAGTGTTCAAGTGACGTGGTGGGGAGTCGGGCTCAAACCCAGGTGTGCCTGCTTCTGAAGCCCCTGCTCTTGGTGCAGCCCACCTGCCCCCGTGCTTCCTGCACGCTGGTCTTCAGACTGCTTCCTTGAAGGCAAGGAAATGCGCCTTCAGGTCTCTGCTCTGGCATTTTCTCCGCTTTGCTTTGGGAAGAGGTTTGCTAAGCGTCTGGCAAACCCACGCCCTGAGCCCAGGTGGGCCAGAGACGCCCACGCCCTGAGCCCGGGTGGGCCACAGTCCGGCCTGGTGCTGCAGAGCCATGTTCTGCCACCATCTGCCTTCCGCTCGGCCAGTCTGCCCTGTGACATTCACGGAAGTGGTCACGGTCGGTCACATTAGGGACCACCAGCCTGATGATCTACCCCTGTTCTGATGCCTCCATCTTCACCCTGCCAGAGATAGGGTCTCCATCCCTGGGACCCCAATGCATGTCCTGTCTCAGCTGGCAGCCCCCTGAGCAGGGCTGAGGGACACGGGGGATGCCCCTTTGCACCCCCTGGGGACAAACTGATAGCACCCCCCGCTGCCCCCGGGCACTGTGCTGGCCTCCGCACCCTGTTGCAGTGCCCTCCGGGGCTGAGGCCCAGACAGATGTTCCCATTCGCTGCTCCCCTGCCAAGTAGGCTGGGCCTGCCAGAAAACCAGTGATGTGAGTGCCACCTCTGTCATCTCTTGGTGAGGACAGGGCTGAGAAGTGCCACCCCAGGGCCCCTTCACTTGCTGCCGTGAACACTCTGCCTGCAGACTTTCCTTTTGTGGGTGCTTGGGGGCAGCCACAACCTTGGCCCCTCCGTGGTTCCTTTGGCTGCTCAGCTGGGACGCAGCCTCCGTGGATGTAGCACGGAGCAAGTGCCTCTGAGCACCCCGCAGCCTAGAGGCAAGAGGCTCTCTAGGGCTGTGAGGCTGAGGAGGGGAGGGGGCCTTGTCGAGGTGCTCGCCACGGCCCTGGGCTGGTGTGGTCCTGGCTCCTTGGGTGACAGCGGAGCTGCCTCTCCTGCCCTTGGTGTGGAGGCCTGGATGGAGTGTGGTCCCGCTGCGTCCCCCGCAGCCATGCGCCCTGACGCAGCAGGGCGGACCACAGCCCCCTTAGCTCATCGGAACGCGGGCCCGCAGTTCCTTTGAGTCTGGGCTCTCCTTCTGCATCGTCGGATTCATTCACGTTTTTATTTTTTTATTCCCCCCCCCCCATTTCATTACAGTGTTTCCTGTCCTTCCATCTGGCGCTGTGAGATTTTCACAGTATGAAATGTAAAATGAAGGTGATGAAGATGATAATATTGGTTGGAGTAGAAAATGGCAGAAAGCTCCCCAGTTAAACTTTAGCTTTGGTTTCTTCCCCGTTTCTCTGCCCAGTGATTTGTGTCGACATACAGAGAGGTGGCAGAGGAGACGTATTAAGAAAAACATGACTGACAGAGCTGTTCAGAAATGAGAGACCTCCGGTCAGTAACCGGGCTCCCCGTGCTTTGGTGGAGCCTGCGGTGGATCCTCAAAGGGGGTCACCTGCCCACCAAGCACCCTGTCAGAGAGTCCGAGGTGGGGACCAGCAGGCCCAGTCCAGCTCACAGATCCATTTGGCCTGCCTCGTGTTAAAAAATCCTGAGCCACCGTTTAAAAAACATGGACATTTTAGATTCAGTCTAGTTTCTGATTCTCCTGACAAGTCGGGAGATCAGGCAGCACGGCGGGAGCCACGTCCTGAAGGCCACCTGTCGGCCGCTGACCCGCTCCTGTGACGAGTTTCCTGCCAGCTCCTCGCAGGGGAGGGCGTCACCACCCTCAGTCCGCCCCTTGCTGTGACCCTGCCTCCTGGGCCCTGGGGCATTGTCGTTGCCACACTGAACTTAGAGGTTTCTTTCCAGTTCCAGGATGTAGGACTTGAAAATATGTTGGCAATGCTGATGGAACAGTTACTAGATGTGATCAGACTGGTCTGGAATCAGAGTGTGTGAGCACTGGCCCGCTAGGGGCCACTGCGAGGACAGTGGCCCCGTAAGGTTGGGGTGACATGGGACAGACGGCTGGGGGCTCCCACACCAGCCCGAGTTAGCGGGCCTCTGTCCTCCCTACCCCTGCAGACCCCGAGCCTGAGGAGAAGCCTCCGGGGGTGGGCAAGGCAGACCCACCCTAGGAAGGGGCCTGGGAAGCTGGGTGAGGGTCTTGGCTGGCACGCACTTCCTGGCAGCCCCATCTGGCCTCCTGTTCGGCCCCCTGCTCCTGTGGCCGCTCCCGCCTGGCCCCCTGGCTGTCCTAGCACATCCCTCCCCACTTCCCCCTGGGCTGCACTCACTCAGCTGTGTGCGCTGTCCATCCGCGGTGCCCAGCCCAGGCGTGACCTCTTCCAGGCCTCCATCTGGGCTTTGCTCATTCTCCGGCTCCCAGGACTCGTCCCCTCCAAAGTGTGGCGTAGTCAACTGCCCGCCTGTCCCTCTGTCTCTCTCCCCAGTCCTTTGAGCATAGAGACCATGTTTGATTGGCCTCTCTTGTCCCAGGGCCCAGAGGGTGGGGAATGCTCCTTACCTGTACCTAGAGGCTGGAGGTTGCCAAGGGGTGGGGAGGATGCAGTGGGAGTTTGGGGTGAGCAGACGCAAACTGTTATCTGTAGGATGGACAACAGGGTCCTACTGTGGGTGGGGCACAGGGAGCTGTAGTCAGTATCGTATGATAAACCATCGTGGAAAAGAATATAAAGAAAGAATACATATACGTGTATAACTGAGTCACTTTGCTGTACAGCAGACATTAACACAACACTGTAAATCAACTACACTTCAATAAAATTAAAAAGAAAAGGGGCTTCCCTGGTGGCGCAGTGGTTGAGAGTCCGCCTGCCGATGCAGGGGACATGGGCTTGTGCCCCGGTCCGGGAGGATCCCACATGCCGCGGAGCAGCTGGGCCCGTGAGCCATGGCCAATGAGCCTGTGCGTCCGGAGCCTGTGCTCCGCAACGGGAGAGGCCGCAACAGTGAGAGGCCCGCGTACCGCAAAAAAAAAAAAAAAAAAAAAATTAAAAAGGAAAAAGAGGCTGTGGGGGGGTGGAGGGAGGCCTGGGGGACAGGGTACTTCACTCAGCTGTAATGTTTCCCCTTTGGCCTCCAAAAAGTAAGGCGGGATAACACTGCATGTCTCAAGGGGTTGCATATTTAAGAGCTTTCCCATAAAAACAGACTGTTTCAAATGACCAGCCCCTCTTCGGCGTTCTCCTAGGATTTCTGTGGAGGGACCACTGGATTGAGGCTTGGGGGGCAGCTTTGCTCAGCTCCCCAGAGAAAGACTTGCAGGCGCATGAAGGTGGCGGAAGTGCTCCTGCTTTATTGTTTTCATTCAGGAATTCCTTTGTTGCCCTAATTGCCAATCCCACATTGTTGAGGACTTTCTCCTTTTCGTTTTTTAAATGGCTGTGGCATTTTCAACCTGCAGCCAGACTGCTGAAAGATATTTCTGGCTGAATCGATCTTCCGCAAGGTTGATTTCTGTTTTCAAATCCCCAAAGATGCACAAAGGCTCAGGAAGTCTACCTTTCTTCATGCATCTTCCGAACGTATCTTCGCCTTGTCTGCTTTCTGATCCGCACGGGCACCGAGTCAGATGCCGGGCCGCAGTGCTGACTGCAGCACTGGCTCTGTCCCCTGTGGTCAGAGGCTCCATCGCCCCACGCCGCGGTCACTTAGAAAGTGTAGCGGCAGTGGGGATAGAATGTGACATTTATGTTAACGTTTCCACCTCACACTCTGCCTTCCGAGTGTTTTAGTCCACAGCCCTTCCCGTCTGCCCAGAGCTGTCCCAGCATCGCCTCCTTTTTCTCCTCTTCCAACCCGATCGTGTGCCGTTTACCGCGTGGACGATGCTTGTCCCCGCTCGTTTGCACACAGGGGTCCTGTTTGCTTCGACCGTGGCCCTCATGCCAGCCCCCAGCCTGCACCGTCGCCGTCACCCCGTCACCGCGCTCGGGGGCTCATACCCTCTGCTGTCATTCCCACCCGCTGCTGCTCTCACCCTGCCGTCCAGCTTCCCAGGAACAGGGTTTTCTTTTGCTCTTTGAGATAGCATCTCTCACCCTTACCCCCTACAAAACGAACACATGTTCATTTTAGAAAAGTCTCAAGAAGATGATTTTTAAATTGCGCCCATCCCGCCTCCCAAAGATGACACCCTCACCACCCGCATCCTCATCCACAGTGATGGTTGTGTCTAGTTTACTGACACAAAACCAGGACTGTGTTGTGGCCGCTCTCTTGTAGCCTCCCCTTCCGCCACAGCATCACAAGGGCTTGTTTTGTTACCCTTCAGGAGCACATGTTTTCATGGTCTCACAATACCCATACACCCAGTGTATTAAAGCAGCTCCCTGCTGGGCACACAGCATGGTGTCATCTGAGCCTCTCCCACCTTCCCACCCGAGTGGGCCCCTGCCGCTCTGCGCTCACACTGTCACTTGCCGAAGTGCCGTGAGTCCCGTGGGTGCCACAGGCTCGCCTCCCCGAGCACGTCCTGGGGGTGCCCTGCTCTTCCTGCCAGCCAGGGGGCTCCCCTCCACCTCTGGGAGGTGGGGTCTGGCGCGCAACTCTGTTACTGCATCTGTCGCGCATCTGCAAGTACCTGTCTGCCTTCCCACTAACCATTCGCTCCTGCGTGTGTGGCTGCGTTTCATCTGTCTTCGTGTCTCTGCTGTGTGGTCCAGTGCTGTTTACAGGGCTGGACCTTAGGATACATTTTTCCAATGAGTAAATATACTGCATCCTCAACAATGACCTAGGGAAGCGCTTTGGATTGTACATCTCTGAATCTTCCTCTAGCAGGACTGGCGAGAGCCTGTGGCTCTCCTGGCCTCTGCTGGGTCCAGTCTCAGCAGGGCAGCAGCTGGGGATTCCTGAGCCTTACATGAGAGGGACCTGAGCGTCTTGACAAGCCAGCAGCATGCGGTGAGTGTCTGCGGTGATGGTTGTGGAGTCCCTGTTTCAGACAGAAGATGTGAGAGTCGGAGCAGTCTTAGCTGGGGCATGTCCTCAGGGAAATTCTCCTACGGCGGGAGAAGGAAACCTGGGTCATGAGAACCGTAATGCAGGGGAAAAAAGTGATAAAGTTCACAGGGGGACAGACAAGGGGCTGGGGGTCTTGAGAGGAGAAAGATGGCTCCTGGCTGGGGAATCAGGAAAGGGTTCCGAAGTGGTGGCCTTTGCACCGCACTCTGAAGCTCAGCGTTCATCTACTGTGGCAGAGTGCACAGGTGTTCCAGGGAGAGGGGCTGGTCAGCTTTCACAGGATTGTGCTGTGGTAACAAACTACCCCGAAGCATCACCAAATCAGAGTCAGGCTTGCCATCGTGCTCACATCACACGTGGAGGAGCGGTCGGCCGAGGCTCGGGGATGCTGCCTCCCACGCCTTTCCCACTGCAGGAATCAGAGCGTGCAGCCTCACCTGTGCTCGTGTCTGGGAAAGAGGACTGGCCAGCCACACCGTGGTCCTCGAAGCCCCTGACCCAGCATGGATGTGTCCCCGTGCACGGGACCAGTAGCCAGGCCTGGTGGTGTGCAAGGCCCCCTACGAAGGCCCGGGGCCGCCGCCCTTGGAGCTGCGCATCTGGCTGCTGTGCCTCTTGCATGTCCAGGCAGTGCTTCCAAGCTCCAGGCCACTGACGTGGGGGTTGCCCCAGACTCAAGCTGTGCATCCAGGCTTCTTCAGCCTTTTCTTTCATTTTGAATCACATCGCTGCTCTTAGGTGCTCCTGCAACGCTTGACAAATTCTCTGTGAATAAAGGAGAAAATTGAAGCGTAACTCACCCGGAGGGTAGCATGTTCTCTAATTTGAATACGTGGCAAAACAACTCCGGGTGACGGGCCATCGTCATCTGCTGTGGAGCGATAAACCGCGATCATACTTTCCGGGCGAAGCACGGTTCCGTTCTCATCGTTGCGTTCATGTTTCCCTTCCTCCTCTGCTTCTTGGGACGTGTCATCCTTAGCAACTCTGTGACGAGACAGGATGGTCAGAGCCTCAGTCTTACCACGGTGGGTAGATGAGCGATAGCGACATGAGCTCCTTGCATTGGCGGCCTGTGCTGAGCCCACAGCCCCATCCAGACGAGCGGGCTTGGGGCGAGGGCACCACCCGGACCCCGGGGCCCGGGGCTCAGGCCCGGGGCTCTGTGCAGCCTTGTGGAAGCTGGGCCTTGGGTTCGTTTAATCTGTGCAGAGAGAGGGATGTGCTTGTCCCCTTTGAGCTGTAAAATTCCCCACGCTGAAGACGGGGCTCTGGGGGCGGCTGTGTTCGAGGGGCGGAGCCTCACCCGCAGAGGAGCGTCCGCCCTTTTTCCTGGGGTTCAGGCCACACGTGGTTCCGCTCGTGAAGCCTCGTGTTTGGAAACTGCCGTCGTGTGCGTTTGCCGTGCCGGTAGCCCCCGAGGTCCTCGGCGGCGTCCTCTGTGGAGTTGGGGGTGTGGCTGCCCGGGGCTGTGAGGTTTGGGGGCAAAGCTGACCTAGTGCAGCCGGCGTCCGGTACGTGGCAGTTGGCCTACGACCGAAACCCTCACGGTCAGGTCAGAAGGCTGAGCCCACGAGGTCAAGGTGGCTTCCAGTCGTCTCATGCTTCTAGTTGTAGACGTGGGGTTGGAACCGCCTCCAAGCACTCGCCCTCACCCCGCTGGGGCGGCCCGGGAGGTGGGACAGTGAGGGTCGGGGCCTCGGGCTTGCTTCCTGTGCAGGACAGCGGAGCCGTGGAGGGAGCAGGCTCGGCGCCCCAGGGCTGATTCCAGCAGGGCTTTATCCTGCCCACGCCTCAGTCTCTGCATCTGTGCAAGGGGGCCATGTGCCTGCCGTCCGGTGAGCACTGCTGCTGTCTCCGCAGTGGTTTCATCTCAGCATAACCCTGTGTGGCCTCCTTCGCTCCTGCTTCCTCTCTGAGCCTCTCCCGGGGATGTCGGGGTCTCTCAGGGGCCGCCACTCACCGTGGCTGACTGAAAATGAAATCTAAGTTCCCTCCTCCACAGGGCCAAAGGTGGAAATGCCTCTTACTGGATTTGACGGGTCTAGAAGAGTTGAAATTGTCTTTGAATGTTAATCTTGTCACTGTTACCTTTCTGTCCTTTTAATGTCTTGGCTGGAAAAAGGAGGGTATAAATAGCTCTAGTCTTACCTTTTTGTCCTTTTAATGTCTTGGCTGGAAAAAAGGAGGGTATAAATAGCTCTAGTCTGTTCCCTTAAAGGCCTGCACTGTGTTTGCTACTTGAATGCAAAGCAGGAGCTCTTTCCAAAGCTTCGATCTAGTCATTAGCTGCCTGTTTTCCAGTCTGATTCCAGCCCGCATCCACCCGACCTACCGTAGCTGCGGTTTCCAGAGAGAGTACTTGGGGAGCTCTTAGCTGTTCTCGCCACTACTCACCTTAGCTGTGTCCTGCTCCTGGTAATGTCAGCTCCAGGTGGGCTGCGGCTCCTGCCCCCGCCGCTCATGCCTGGCCCATCCCAGGAGTCGGAGCGGAGGGCAAACGCGTGTGAGGGCAGCAGGCTCTGTGGGGCCCGCCCTCCGTGAGTACCGTCCCTTCCCCTACCACGTCTGTGACGCCCAGGTGGCCCCAGAGTATAAGGGAAGGGAAGTTGTGCTTGTCCAGCACTTGTTCCATGCCACCCACCATGCTAAGTGTTTGTTCATGTCACCTGTGCATACTGGAGAGGTGTAGAGACAGGGGACCGCTCGCGGCATCCTTTACTTCCATGGCCGTCGGAGTCGAGTTCTGCTCCCAGGGCTGGGGAAACCCTCCCCCGTGAGGAGGCGGTTATTACCCCATTTTACAGGTGAGCATGCTGTGGTTTGGACCCTCGAGGAGGTTGGAGTGGGTGAAGCGGAGAGCGCTAGGCTGGAAATGAGGCTGGAAAGGCGGCGAGAGGGTCCTGGAGGCCCCTGCTTGGCTTGGTGCGCTCTTAAACACCGTCTGCTGACCCCCGCAGCCCTGCTGGGGCCGCGGTTACAGGGAGGGGCACGTCCGACCCCCGCCTCCTACTCCCCACGTGTCAGGCCGTGGCTTTGTGTTCCCGAAGCTGCAGGCCACGTGCAGAAGCACAGTTTGAGGAGATCAGCAGAATTATGCAGGGCCGCGGAGACCTGCAGATCTGGCAAGAGAAGCAGGCGGGCTGAGGCTTTAGGAGGAGGACAGCGGAGCGAGGTCCAGTGGCTGCCCGAGGTGTGGAGGGGCCGAGCAGGTTTTGATTGTTTGCTTTTTCCCTCAAATGTGAGACCAGCCCCGTGTTTGAGACTGGCTGTGTCATCGAGTTATTTAAAGGCCCCTTAGCTCAGCTCATGTCTCTCAGATGTCACGTTGTGTTACGGTGACTCTAGGTTTTAAGCTTGTTCGCTCATTGGCAGGTGGCTCTGGCGTGTGGATTGTCTTGGGCTTGGCATCACTGGTTCTTGAGGATTGGTCACATTTTCCTGTTTTCTGGCATGGCAGGTATTTTACATTGTTTTTGGACACTGTGAGCATTATCTCTTATAGGCCCTGAGGGTTATTTTTTATGAGCCTCTGGAGAGCACTGATGGTTTTGTTTTGGCAGGCAGCCTGTCCAGTGAGGTTCCAATCACAAATCCTGCCTCGCCTTCCTGGAAGGCTGGAAGTCGAGATCTCTCTTCCTTCGGCTCAGTTCCCCAAGCCTCTGCTTCGCTGGTTTGGGTCTGTCCAGCGTGACGTGCTAGGTTGTTAACAGCTCACCCTGGATTGTAGCGTTTTTGCCAAATTCCGTGGTGCAAATTCTTCCCCTGCGGCCAGATTCCAGCTCCCGACGTGACCTCACTGGATGTGGGGTTGAGAAGAGAGGCCAGCAGTGGCGCCCTGGGCTGCTCGGGGTCAGGCTGAGGTGCCTGTGTCTGCTTGGAATCCCAGCCAGGCAGCCCTGCCTCTGCCCTGCCAGCTGGTGCCTGTCCTGTGCGCCCACAGCTCAGGGGCGAACGGAATCTGAGACTGGCGTGCGGGTGCGGGGGGTCAAATCCCAGGCCTGTTCTTGGGGCCCGTGCCCTGAGATTCTCACACACACACACACACACACACACACACGCTCTGCCACCTCCAGGGACACCCTTTCCTGGCTTCCTGGCCAGAAAGATGGCGTTTCTATCCGCGTTGCATCCACTGGGGCTGCTGCCTGATGCTGTCTACTGGGGGCGCCCCAGGCCACTCCGTGGAGAAGAGAGACGGGATGTGGAGGCCCAGCCCACGGTGGGGGGGCTAGTCCGCGTTACCCCCGTCACACCTCCAGCTGTGCTTTCCTCCCAGAGAGCTCAGGGGGCTGCCTTTGTGCCAGTCCAGACTTTTCCTCGCAGTCAGTGGGAGGGGTGGGCTGTCACACTGGGGTACAGAGGGCTCCGTGTGGCTTTAGTCCCTCTGTCCTACCCCCTGGGGCCACACAGAACAAAGCTGGCCCCTCATTCTCATCGCATTGTTCAGGTTATCAAAGGCAGTTTTCAGTAATTCATTCAGCAAAGTCTTGTTGAACACCTAAGTTGTAGGTCTATGAAAGATGGATAAGAATCCATAGTGAATTCACTCTGTGAATTCATAGTCGTGTGTGTGTGTGTGTGTGTGTGTGTGTGTGTGTGTGTGTGTGTGTGTGTGTGTGGAGGGCGCA
>NW_006791731.1:3602083-3608415 GCF_000442215.2 Lipotes vexillifer
GTGTGTGTGTGTGTGTGTGTGTGTGTGTGTGTGTGTGTGTGTGTGTGTGTGTGAAGCAGGCATGTGAAGCAACCACGGTCATGAGTGTGGTTAACCAACTATTATATAGTGGGCACAGTGTTCAGGGCAGGGAGCCTGCACTTCCCGTGGGGCGGAGGCGGGAACAGGCCAGAGTAGCCTTCACAGGGCTGATCCCCAAGGCGGAGTCAAGGCCCAGCAGCCTGAGCGCTGCAGGCCCCGGGGCAGGAGGCACACAGGTGAGTCGGGACAGCTGAGGCCCAGAGGAGCACAGGCCCAGGCCTTGGGGGTTCGCGTGCCTTCCTAAGGAGTTTGCATGCCCCGTGCCCTCCTGGTTCCCTTCTGCTCCCTGTGGCCGGATCAGTGCCAGGGTGGGCGATGTCGATGGTGGGATATGATTCCAGGTAGCCCCGCCCTTGGAGTGCATCCTCAGTGTTCAGCACGCAGCCCGAGGCCTTTTAAACCTCACGACTATACTCTGAGGTTAGCCTCCTTATCCTTATTTTTACAGCCAGAAAATGCTTCAAAAAGCCAAATGACTTCCCGAGATGGCCCAGACATGGGGCAGAGCAAGGATGCGAGCCCAGGTCTCTGCGTCTCCGCAGCCCTGGCCCCATCCGTCCCCTGCCCTGACTCTGGGGGGGTGAGAGGCTGGGCCGCGCACCCCGGTGCCGCCTCTCCCAAGCTGGGCACACTCGGGACATCTGACCCCTTCCTGTCCCTGTTTGCTTTCCTCATTGACGTTAGGAAGTAGGACATTTGACTTAGAGTTGATGAAATGTGCAATTAGATGTAAAAGCACCTTTTTACTAATGGCAGCTGACTTAGTATGATTGAAACATTTTGTTAATAAAATGGAGGCATTTAGCTGCCTTAAAATCAGTCAGCTCGTGTTTCCTTCCGGGTGGGCAACGCCGCAGTCACACGAAAGGCTTGTGGGGTGACTCTTAGTTCAGTGTACATTTTCTTCAGCACCGACTGCGTGCCAGGCCTTGTGCCAGGCGCCAGGAAGGCGAGGACAGGCAGGCCGCGTCTCTGCCCCCCCCGAGCACTCTGTCAGGTGGGGCGGGAGGTCTGCAGTGCGTGCTTTTACCAGGGCGGCTGCTGGAAGCACAGGGGGCTGAGGGGAGGTGGGTCGAGGGTGAGCCTAGCCGGGTGAGAGGCCGGAGGTGCAGAGTGCTGAGTGCAGCGTGGACGCGGCGTGGGAACAGTAAGGGCTTCGTGGTGCCGGCGGCAGGAGGGGGCTGGAGACTGGCGGGGCAGGTCACGGAGGCTGGTGCGGCCCCGTCCACGCGGACTCCCTTCGCTGGTGTCGGGTGGCACGTGGAGGCTGCCGTCTTGGTGAACGGCTCTGGGGCGGTCACGTGAAGAGGTTTATCAGAAGGGCCGGTTGTTGACGTGAGGACCCATGTAGGTACCTCTGGAATGAAGGCCAAGGCCCCCACTTCCTCCCGCCCCCAGCATCCCGCCGACTTCCTTGCACTCGGGGACTGTGGCTCACGGGCCTCCACCCTTACTCCCTGACTGTGTCCCTCTGGAGCCCGGGGGTGGCTTAGGAGCCTCAGTTTCCCCATCAGTACAGACGGGAATGACAGTGCTACACTCAGGGGCTTCATGGGGGTTAGATGAGAGCTGGGTCTCAGAGTGCTCAGCACAGCAGGCGGCCGCGTCTGCCGTGAGCCCTGAGCAATGATGGGAGGGAAAGGCCTGAGCACAGCACCTAGTGCAGGGAAAGGCCTCGTACGTGGTAGGGATTCTCACTGTAAAAACTGAATTCCTCCCTGGCACTTAGGCCTCTTGGAAAGAATTTTGACCTTCTGGAAATGTATTCTAATTTTCATCTTCCAAGGGAATCTCCCTTAATTCTATTTCTGTGTTTATAAGTATATTCTGTATGTACACTATTTGTTGATGGTTACACTAATGTTATTTGCACACAGATGATAATTGGGCAATTTCCAATTTGTAAATCCCTTTGAGAATTCCATACCTTAGAAATTTTGTTCTTTTGATGGCAGTTTTGGTTTGGATTTGGGCCACTGCACTAGCCTTCACACGGGCTCGTCACCGGTCTCTTCCCCCCCTCCAGCCTACCCCCCCGGCTGCTGCCTTCCTTCTGCTAAACCTCCTTGGCCCCTTTGTCTAAAGAAAGCCCTAGAAGCTCTAGGAAACCACTTAGCAGGACAGTGAGGTCCCTTGGATTTTGCATCCACTTTTCTTAGGCATCATCACCCTCATCCCCAGTTCTGTTCTCCGGGTGGCAGGAGCCCTTTAGAACCAGGGCAGTTTATATACACTGTGATCGAGCTCTGCACACAGGGTGCAGAGGGCAGAGAGGGGAGAGGCTGGGAGTTAGACTGACGTTGCCGTCAGGTGGCCCGCGCAGAAGGGGGCAGGAGACCTGAACTAGGGTGTGGGGAGGGGGCAGGGTCAGTCCACACAGCCTGCTGCCCAGGCCTGGAGGGCAAAGGGAAGGGGGATCGGATCGCAGGCCTGGTGTGTGGGGTGATGCGGGAGTGAGATGGGCCTGGAGGGGAGCAGCTGGGAGGTGGCATGCTTCTGGTTTTGGATGTATGGAGCGCTAGGTGCTGGTGGGAAGGTATCGTGTAATAACAATGGCAATGAAAGAACTAGGATTTCTAAAAGGCTTTCTTATTAAGAATACACTGTCCAAATTAATCCACAGATCACCTTTTTTTAGCTAGATCATGTGCTCATTTTACAGATGACAAACTGAGGTCATAGTGTTCAGGATGCTCTCTGGGGGTTACCCTGTCTGCTGGTGAGAGAACAGAGTCCAGCAGAGGTGACTCACCTGCCTTTGGACTCCACCCTGGAGACTGGTTGGCGTCTGCAGGGCGCCTCTGACCCTTTCTGGACACGCTGTGATGGGAGGAGGCTTTGCTCCAAGGACACAGGGCCACGTCCGCCTTCCAGAGCGCCCCGCTCCTCTGCCCGCCAGGGCCATACACGGCTCTGAGGTTTCCTTTTCTGGAGGATTCGGACACTGATTGTGATAACATTTATCGCCGGGGTGGTTGTGAGATTTAAGAGACGTGATTGTAGAGAACCCAGCAAGGAACCTGGCTGTGAGCAAGGTCTCGGTGAGGGGACCACCCCCCAACAGATGCAGATTCAGTGCCAGATGCCCCGTCCCCTACCTGAGACCCTCCCTTCCTCGATCTCCTAGTTAGGTAGAAGCAGGTGCGCGTCCTGTGGAAGGTGGGAAATCTGTATCCCAATGTAGAAAGATTTCTGTCCAGAAAGACTGATACAACACGGTAATGTTTTGTAGGTTCAGCTCCACTTAACAGGGGCATTTTTATACAAGGGAACTTTAGCTTCTGCGGAGGATAATTGAAGTGTTATTGTCCTTCAGCAAATGCAGGATATTTTCACTTACCTTTGACACTGGCAACGTACCAGGATCCTTGCGCTCCATTCCGATCGTTTTAACTGTCTGATCCATTTGTAACTGTTCTACAAAAGCTATTTTAGGGTTATTTAACTCTGTTGGTTCTTTTGCTTCTGATTAGCTTGATGAGGGAAACTGCCATGGTCTGTCTTAAACCCAGATGTCAAAAATACTTCCACGTATTTCTCTCACGTCCTTTCTTTAGCAGCATCTGCCAGGAAAAAATCTGCCAGCGATGTTCCAGTTTGTTTCCCTCTTTCTCTTCATCTCCCTGGGCCTGGGGTTGAACCCGTGAGCATCCTGGCTCCGCCCCGTGTTTGCCGAGTGGAGTGGGTTTGAACCCCACCACCCAAACAGCAGCAGCCCCCTGCCCCCCCACCCCCACCCTTGTGCGACCCCAGGGGATGCAACGAGGAAGGTTGCCTTCTCATTTTGGAACCCTGGACCCAGGCTCTGGGCTTTGGCTTCCAGGCAGCCTCCCTCCTAGGTGTCACCTGGACAGCAGGGAGGAGCCAGTGCCTCACCTGTGGATGCTCCTATGTGCACAGGAGGCCTCTGGCTGCCAGGGGCCAGTGCAGCACAGGGAGGAAGCTGCTCCGGGCTGCCATCCCCACCTGGGCTCTGTGGAAGGATGTTTGTGTCCAGGAAGGCCTGACGCTTGGTGACCACACCATCACCTGTGCCTCGGTTTCCTCATCTGCTCTGTGAAGACAGTAAGACCTTACATTTGAAGGAGGGCGTGTGTGCTAACTGCAAATACTCAGTAATTGTTCTCTCCCTTTGTAGTTGCCTTTTCCTCTGCCTCCTTCAGTCTCTCCTCTTTGTACTATTTAAAAAAAATGTTTTCCTTTGTTCTTAAAACTAGCCTTTGACACTCCTTGCAGCGTGGGTCCACCTGCCTGGTGGTGTGGCCATCTACTCGGCCATAGCGAGCAGGGGATGTGCACGCACCCTGATGAGGCCATGGGAGCCTCCATGGTCTGCCCCTGCTTACCCCTCTGGCCTCGTCCCTCCCAGGCCCCTCAGAGCAGTCGGACTGGCGTCCAGGGAGCCGAGCTAGCGTTCACGCTCCATCACATCGTGCTCTGCCACTTGTGATGTTCCCGTACCTGGGGTGTTCCCTCCTCACCTCACCCCCGACTCCCAGCCTGAGCAGCTTCAGGGATGGTGGACAGGACGGGTCGTCCCCTTCTATGCTGAGTAGCACCCGAGCATCCCTGTGGCATAGCGCTTGTCACAGCTCATCACAAACCTCACAGCCCGTCTGCCCGAGGTCCATCTCCCATGGGGAGATGGGGACTGCTTCGGGTTCGCCCATGTCCCTGAATGCTAAGCGCGGGGCCTGCGTCATGCCGACCGCTCTGAGTACCGTCACACTGGTCCCAGGTGGCTGGTCCCAGGTTCCCTCCTCAGTCTAGCCCGGCCAGCACCCCGCTGAACCCTAATGTTGCTCACAGCACATCCCACCCTGTCACATTGGCTGGCCAACGTGTGGAGTAAGGTGACTAGGGGACGACAGTGAAGTGTCCCATCAGCTCGTGTCCCTCGGGTGCAGTCACTGACCTGAAGCTGCTGTGCAGGACCCCGACTTCGTCAGGGTGATTGGGTTGCCAGCCGGGACCGAGGCTGGTGCCCTCACCCTTAGGTAGCAGCTGCCCCACGATGCAGCCACGTCTTCTGCAGGGTGATGGGAGTGAAGCAGGCTCCACGATGGGGACACTGCTGCCTTAGATCTCCCTCCCTGGCCAGCACGTTACTCTGGGAGAACTCAAAGGAGCCGGAGGTGCCCGAGCGTGTGTTAATGCACCCGCTTTTCACTGAAGGATGCATGGCGGCCATGGCCCACCTGCCCCGGCAGAGGCTGCTGCTCTGATCTGAGCTCCTTGGTGGCTTTCCCAGCCCACCCGAGTGGAGCACGGCCCTCGGGGAGAAGCGGGGACTCACTCACTCATACCAGGCAGAGTGGGTCCACCTGCCACTTGAAAGTAGCTCGTTTCCTACTATGGTTGGAAGCAGGCGGGAACTAACCCTGATAAGGCGCCAGCTGTACCGTGGCCGGACCCTTACTTGGGTTAACTTGCGTGTCCCCTCCCTAGGAAGGGCCCCCGCGCCGGCCCAGGGCAGAGGCTCCCAGTGGGTAGCTCACCAAAGACACGGCTGATGAGCGGCAGGCCTAGGCAGAAGCCAGGTCTTTCAGACTCTAAAAGAATAGCAGAAAACCGGGAGAGCATCTGATAGCTATTTTTTTTTTTTTTTTTTTTTTTTCCGTTCTGGGGGCCTCTCACCGTCGTGGCCTTTCCCATCCTCCCGAAACGGGGCACGAACCCGCGTCTCCTGCATCGGCAGGCGGACTCTCAAGCACTGCGCCACCAGGGAAGCCCCTGATAGCTATTTTGATCTTCGTACAGACTTCCCCAGAGTAGTCAGTGAGGAGCATTGGAGAAAACCCCAAGCTCTCCCTTAGAGACCCAGCAAATCCAGGGAACTGTTGGAATGATTTCTGGTGCTCACCGGGGAGGGAAGGCCCTGCTTCAGCCAAGCTCATCCTGTGCTGGGGGACCTGTGAGTCTGGCTGTGGAAAGAGAGGGAGAAAGGAGATGAGGGTAGACGGGCAGGAGCTGGTGGCGTCTCCCCACCAGCCTGTCCTGTGTAGGGCCTCTGGGAGCAGGGGGGAGCTGTGGAGGATGCAGGGCTGAGGACACAGCGAGAGGCTCAGATGCTTTCGTGTTAGCCTTGGTGGAATATTCTTTGTGATTACAGGATAGTGAAAAGAAGAAATAAAGTACCTAGCATTTACCTGGCGTTTTTTACTTCATAAACGCCATTGTAAATGCTTTCCTGTTTTGATCTCAATCCACTCTAGAACTTTTTTTTACCTCCCCCCCCCCCCCCCCAAGAC
>NW_006791731.1:3608491-3615999 GCF_000442215.2 Lipotes vexillifer
AACCCCCTCTAAACCTTTTTTTTCCCCCCCCCCCCCCCCGCCAAAGTAATAGCTGTAATTTTGATCACCAGTTATATGCCAGGTGGTCCAAATTCTCCACAATCCTGACTAACCCCCATGTCAGATACCCATTTCCCATGTGAGTTCTTAATCATCACAGGTAACTGGGCTGCCAGAGGGACCTTACAGCCCACCTTCCTGGTCACAGCACACACCCCAGAGGACAAGAAACTGTACTGTGCTCCCTGTTCATATGGCCTAACTGCTTTGTACAGCCTCTGGCCACCAAGCTCCTAGGTGACCAAGCGTGGATTTAGAATCCAGGTCTGTGTGGCTGCAAAAAACCCGTGCTCATTCCTCCACACAGTTGTCCATTCCAGAGGGTGCTCTGAAGTCATGTGACCCGCCCTGGATCCCACGTCCCGTCAGCAGCAGAGTCACGCTTGAACCCCTGCCCGCTGGCCTGCCATCCCGCCCCTTTCCACCGCACTACAGAGGCCCCGGCTGTCCCTGCCTCTGCCGAACCCTGTGGCAGGGATCCAGCAGGCCGGCCAGCCCTGTCTAGATGGCAAGGCCCCCCACTGCAGGAGGCCTAGCAGAGAGAAATCAATGAAAAGTGGCCCCGGAAAGCCGGGATCCAGCCCTCACTCTGCTTGCTGCAGTTTCAGGGGGATCAGCTGGCAGCTCAATGACGTTAGGAGTAAATCTCATTTTACTAATTAAGCACTATTTTCTGCGCCGAGGAAGGTACTTAACGGGTCCCAAAACAATTGTTCGTGTACAGAAACGCAAGGTATGGGGTTGTGCTTCCCCAGAAACGTTGGCTGAGGTGGAAGGGGACACTCCCGATGCTTCAGAGCCAGCGCCTCTGGATATTAGAAGCATTGCTTTGTTTCCTTTTCTCTAATACAGAATAAACTCATATCAGTTTTATACAGGAGGTGTTGGAGTTTCGGGGGTGATTCGGAGGCTGCACGCATGGCTGTGGCGGAAGCAGCCCTGGCCCGGAGATGGGTCGGCAGAGCCCTGGCCGCCTTCGGGGAGGTGGAGGGCAGGATGCTGGGGACGATGGGGGCACCAGTGACACGGGGGTGCCACAGCCAGCCTAAAAGGCAGCATGGGAGGCAGGGAGGCTTCTCAGGGAGGCTGGGTCTTGGAGCGGGGGCCTGGAGTTAGCTGCCTGGAGGAAGCGGTGAGGACAGGCGAGGGGCCCCAGGAGGGCAGGTCCTTGGGGGAGGAGGACTGTTTGCCCTCAGCTCGCCCGTCTGTAAGGTGGGGCAGTGCCCTGGGGTCCCCGCGTGTGGACGACGGGGGAGCACGTGCATGGGGGAGTGTGACGGGGGGATGCCACGTGGGGTCCCTGGTCCTCTTCTCCTGCGGAACCAGCTGGTCCCTCGCCCGTGATCACACCACGCGGTCATTCTTCCAAGAAGCTGTCTCGGCAGCAGGAGGCCATGGTCCCCACTCCAGTCCCCACCCTTGGCCTTCGCTGAACTCACAGAAACCCAGGCAGGAGGTCGGTGGGCCCTGGACAGCCTCCAACTCACAGATGAGGAACTGGAGATTCAGACAGGCTGGAACCTCAGGGGCAGACTCAGCGATCAAGAGAGGCCGGGATCTGCCTGATGCTGGCATCTGCTCAGCTTTCTCCCCTCCAGGTGGATCCCAGCCTCTGCGTGGTGCCAGCTAGAGGGTGGAGCCCTGGCTCTCAGGCCTGTGCTCGTGTCTGAGCTGCACTGACCCTGCCGAGCGCTCTGTCCTTCAGCTGCATCAGCCCTGCATGTGCCCGGAGCGCGGGGAGCAGGGACGCCTCTCCGGACCCACGTCTTCGCCTGCCGCGGGCTTTGGGCCGTCCAGGCCTGGTTAAGAGTCCTCTGCCCCGTTTGCCTTCCCTGTGTGTGGCCTTGGGCAGCACGTGTGTGTGATCCCGCCAGGGCTGCCGTAGGGACGGATGTAGGTGGTGGTGGTGAGGCACATGCTGGGCCCCCCGTGGCCACGGGTGCTGCCACTCTTGTGTTTGGTGCGATCCCTGATGGTGCTTTGATTTTTAGAATACAGTTCTCTTCAATTAAAAATAATAATAAGGAAGGTGTTGTTTCTTTTTAAACTGTAACTGATCTATGAGGCTTAAGGTGAAAATGATCTTCTTGGGTGTGATCCAGGTTGTCAGTGTTGATGCCATTTTCTTGTCTGCCGGAAGTTCTACTCACTCAGGATGGATGGCTCTGGAAGGTTGGCCGCTTCCCTTTCACTTGGATTGTACTTCTTATAAAACAGAGAAATAGGCTGGCGTCCTGCATAGTCAAATAGACTCCCGAAGGACGCGCCACATAAATTTAGAATACCATCGTATAGCTATCAATTATCTCCCAGTGAAAGTTCAATTTAATTATATGTGGATAGTCCTTCTAAATCCGACTCCTTGATTTGTATTTAAATGTCATCGTTATGACTTCCCTGGCGAGGTTATCAGCTGTTCAAAGGCTGAATCATCTGATATGGTATTTTAAAAACCACCGCTTTTTTATAGACTCTTCAGAAATCACAATACCTTTTTTTAGTGCCAACTCTTGACTGTTATTGTCACATTTGGCCATAAAATTAAACGTGAAAATTGGCATTCAATAGCAGTATTAATTCTATTTCACTCCGATGCGGCAAAGATGAAGAGAATTCAATAGTGGTGGGGACTGTACGGTTAGGAGGCTGGGGGAATTCACTAGGGCGCTGGGTCAGCATCAGAGCTGCATTCGGGTCCGAATCTCAGCTCTTCCGTGAGCAGCTCAGGTTATTTCCTTAACTTCCCAGCCCCTTAGTCTCCCCATATGTAAGGTGGGATTGATAATTGTGACAGTGGCCACTGTTTGTAGGATGCTATGGTGTGCTGGGCACTTGAGGACCGTCTTACTTAATCTGCACAAAATCTTACAAGACGGGGCTTATTAGCCCCAGTTTGGGTGCAGGGTTTTGCACCGTGAGGCAGTGCCGCTTCCAGGAGCGTTTGTGCTGTGGACGAGCCTTGTGGCGGAGCTGACCTCTGATGGCGTGATCACTAGCACTGAGTAAGAACGCTGACCCTTCGCCCGCCCTCTAGGTCACTACTGCCGACCGCATTCCGCAGAGGTGCTCAGGGAAGTGGAGGGCCACGGCCAAGGTCATGTTCAAGTCGGGGCAGAGCTGGGAGTCCAGCCCAGGTGGTCTGCTCCCAAGCCGGGGCTCCCTGCTCTGTGCCCTCTGCCACCTCGGTGCCCATGGGGTGGACATGGGCTGCCGTCCGGGGCCTCAGCTCCCTCCCCTCCGGGGGCCGCTGCAGTAGATGGTCTCCCTCCCTCCCCCCTTCCCCCCTTCCCCTAGGCGGCTCTGGGTTTCCCGTCCTCCTCTCCACAAGGGGCTCCCAGCAGCTCCGCTTCAGTTCCTCCATAAGCGGCCCTGACGGCCGTGGGGCCGCCTCCTCTCCGAGCAGCTGCTTTGTGATGGGCTCTGGACCTGCTGCGTCACCAGGGAGCACTGCTGCCCCCAGTCAGGGGGCCCCCTGGCACGTCTGCGGGTGTACCTGGAGCAAGGGTGCCTCCCAGGGCACCAGGCTGTGACTCCCCCTCTGACAGTGCTGGCCCTTGGGACCGGTGTGCGTGTCACGGCGGGCGGAGGGCTCACGGGTAAGGACTCGGCTCTGGGAAACGTTTCCCGGCCTTGCTGCCGGCCCCTTCCTGGAGGGGAGGAAGGAGGAGGGCGGGGGGCTCAGGACCGCGCCCCAGGCCCACGTAGATAGAGACGTAGAGGTGGACAGTGCTCCTCTGGGGTTTGGGGGGGCCACCGTGGCTGCAGGATTTTAAGCAGGGTGCCCCTAGGTGAGCCACTCAACTTCTGGTGCCTTGATTTCGTCATCTTTGGGAAAGAAGGGACACTGCCTTTGGGACATCTGCTGGCAGCACGCATCCTGGGGCTGCTGGGGCAGGAGGGCTGTTGTACATTTGGGGGTGCGCTGGTTCTTGTGGATGGCAGGCCCACGGTAACCGGGCCTGTGTCCCACGCCGGCTCTGAAAACAGCACAAGCAAAAACCATTACCTTTTATGTACTCTGCCTAAGCAATGGAGAGCCAGATACAGCAAAAAACAGAGCAGCACTGAGTCTGAGCAGCCGGCTCTTGATGGGACTGCCAGCTCAGTGACACTGGGCAGGTGGCTTATGCCCACAGAGCGTCATTGCATCTGTAAAAGGAAGCAGATCACACTCATCCTCAGGCCACAGTAAGAAAAAAGATGAATGTATATTGAAAATACCTAGCCCAGGACTGGGTATGCAACAAGTGTTTGTTGCATTTCATTTTTTTTTCCTTTCCTGTTCTGTGGGCACACCTGGCTACACTTTCCTGAAGGGTGGAGATGGGTCATATAGTATGACGCTTACGCAGTCAGAAATTGTTTGAATGAGCTCCCCCCGCCGCAAGACGGTCACACAAATATAATCCTGGTGGCCAGTGTCCATTCTGACCCTAAGGCTGCTGAGAGCTGGGCCTCTCTCCCATTTTGCATTCGACCAGAAGAGAGCTGGGTATTGGGATGTGGCCACACCCATCTGACAGGTGACAGTTATTAGTTCTTTTTGAGTTATCAGACGATGAGCTGAATTTGGCCTTTCTAGTGAAACTTAGGAAATATTCTGACCTTTTGTTTGAAGAGAGCACTAGTTTGCTCCGGGCTAGCTTGGAAGTAGGAAGCGCTTCTGCCGGGTGGGAAATTAGAAGCACTCTGGCTGCACTCACAGGGGAAGAAAGATAAATGGCTAATAAGCTCCTGAAAAAATGTGCAACCCCAGGAGTAATTCAGACAGACCTGCAAATTAGAGCATCAGCGAGGCAGCATTTTGCCTCTTACTAGCACCGATTAAAAATTGATCATCGTCAGTATTGGCAAGGGTGCAGAGAGAGGCGTGCCCGCCCGCACTGCTCGGGGCATGTACCTCAGGACGAAGCTCTCTGAGAAGGAACTTGGTCCTCTGCCTCCAAACCTCAAAGGTTTTCACACCCTCAAATCAGTAATTCCACCTCTAGAATGGAGTTTAACAGACAGTCGTAAATGCAGAGAACAAATTTAAGCACAAAGATGGTTGTTACGATTTTTTTCACCAGTAATTTTTTAAAGAATGGAAAATACCTGAAAGTGTGAGAAATAGGGGAATTGTTAAGTAAATTATGATACAGCCATATGATAGAATATTCTGCAGACTAATTTTTTAAATTAATTAATTAATTTATTTATTTTATTTTTGGCTGTGTGGGGTCTTTGTTTCTGCGCGAGGGCTTTCTCTAGTTGCGGCGAGCGGGGGCCACTCTTCATCGCGGTGCGCGGGCCTCTTACTGTTGCGGCCTCTCTTGTTGCGGAGCACAGGCCCCAGATGCGCAGGCCCAGTAATTGTGGCTCACGGGCCCAGTTGCTCCACGGCATGTGGGATCTTCCCAGACCAGGGCTCGAACCCGTGTCCCCTGCATTGGCAGGCGGATTCTCAACCACTGTGCCACCAGGGAAGCCCCAGACTAATTTTTAATGATGTGAAATTGCTCATCCTATATTAAGAGAAGAAAGCAAGTCTTAAAATTATGTGTATATGTATGTGTGGTCACATATATTTAATACTTATATAATGACTTGTATGTATGCTTATGTAATGATTTAAACTACATTAAAATACAAGTGCTTAGAAGAAAGACTATAGAATTAATATATCAACCTCAGAGTATAAGATTGAGTGCTTTTTCTTTTGTATGCTTTTCTCTATTTTCCAGCTTTTTACAGTAAGCCTGTCTACTTGTATAATCCAAAGGGAAGAGTAAATGTAATTTTTTGAAAGTGGTCCTTGCTATGAAATGCACTGTTTCTGCACTTACACAGAAGTGCCTCTAACTCTTGAGTAGCTGACCCTTACACGCCACGCTCCCGGCCAGATGCTGTGGATTTACCAATGTTCCAGTAGTCCTTCCCAAGCTCTCAAGGCCTCTTCCTTGGGTTTAATCTTATGTTTATACACCCTGAATACCAGTTCCTGGTTGTTAAAGAAGCGCCAAAGGCCAATTAGAGCGTATGCTGAGGCTCAGCAGAATATTTTGGCCACAGCACAGGCTGTGAAATAAAAGAAAATACCTACGTTTATGCGTTGAGTGACAGTCATCTTCAGCGCCTGACACGAAGGAGCCCCCCTTTCTTCCCCCACTTCTTTATCCATCCAGGTAACACATTTTTGTTGAGTACCTGCTGTATGCCTGATTTCATGCCAAGAGGTAGGATTTCCACCGTCAGTAAGACACAGCCCCTGGCTATGCGCCTGTCAGAGGCATGGGAGTGGGAGTTGGAGGCCGGCTGCAGGCGGTTAGCTAGAGCCCTCCTGCCTTCTAGAGACCAGGGGCTGTAGCACCTGGGGACACAGTTGAACGTGGATACAGGTGTGCGGGCTGGGCAACAGTGGCAGTGGGTGGGAGGTAAACAAACGTTGGCCTGGAGTGTTAGGGAAGGATCTTTTTTTTTTTTTTGGAGTATAATTGCTTTACAATGGTGTGTTAGTTTCTGCTTTATAACAAAGTGAATCAGTTATACATATACATGTGTTCCCATATCTCTTCCCTCTTGCGTCTCCCTCCCTCCCACCCTCCCTATCTAGGTGGTCACAAAGCACCGAGCTGATCTCCCTGTGCTATGCGGCTGCTTCCCACTAGCCATCTGTTTTACGTTTGGTAGTGTATATATGTCCATGCCACTCTCTCACTTTGTCACAGCTTACCCTTCCCGCTCCCCATATCCTCAAGTCCATTCTCTAGTAGGTCTGTGTCTTTATTCCTGTCTTACCCCTAGGTTCTTCATGACATTTTTTCCCCCTTAAACTCCATATATCTGTGTTAGCATACGGTATTGGTCTTTCTCTTTCTGACTTACTTCACTCTGTATGACAGACTCTAGGTCCCTCCACCTCATTACAAATAGCTCAATTTCGTTTCTTTTTATGGCTGAGTAATATTCCATTGTATATATGAGCCACATCTCCTTTATCCATTCACCCGATGATGGACACTTAGGTTGTTTCCATCTCCTGCCTATTGTAAATAGAGCTGCAGTGAACATTTTGGTACATGACTCTTCTTGAATTATGGTTTTCTCAGGGTATATGCCCAGTAGTGGGATTGCTGGGTCATATGGTAGTTCTATTTGTAGTTTTTTAAGGGACCTCCATACTGTTCTCCATAGTGGCTGTGCCAATTCACATTTCCACCAACAGTGCAAGAGTGTTCCCTTTTCTCCACACCCTCTCCAGCATTTATTGCTTCTAGATTTTTTTAATGATGGCCATTCTGACTGGTATGAGGTGATATCTCATTGTAGTTTTGATTTGCATTTCTCTAATGATTAGTGATGTTGAGCATTCTTTCATGTGTTTGTTGGCAGTCTGTATATCTTCTTTGGAGAAATGTCTATTTAGGTCTTCTGCCCATTTTTGGAT
This sequence comes from Lipotes vexillifer, assembly GCF_000442215.2. NCBI lineage: Eukaryota > Metazoa > Chordata > Mammalia > Artiodactyla > Lipotidae > Lipotes > Lipotes vexillifer. The sequence goes on from NW_006791731.1 coordinate 3,615,978, forward strand.
TGGGTTGTTTGTTTTTTTGTTA
>NW_006791731.1:3617085-3654122 GCF_000442215.2 Lipotes vexillifer
AGAGTGAGTTTGGGAGTGTTCTTTCCTCTGCTATATTTTGGAAGAGTTTGAGAAGGATAGGTGTTAGCTGTTCTCTAAATGTTTGATAGAATTCGCCTGTGAAGCCCTCTGGTCCTGGGCTTTTGTTTGTCGGAAGATTTTTAATCACATTATTTCCTTTTCTTCTCTGGTGCTGTGGCTAAAGCTTCCAAAACTATGTTGAATAACAGTGGGCGAGAGGGGGCAACCTTGTCTTGTTCCTGATCTTAGTGGAAATGGTTTCAGTTTTTCACTATTGAGGACGATGTTGGCTGTGGGTTTGTCATATATGGCCTTTATTATGTTGAGGAAAGTTCCCTCTATGCCTGCTTTCTGGAGGGTTTTTATCATAAATGGGTGTTGAACTTTGTTGAAAGCTTTCTCTGCATCTAATGAGATGACCATATGGTTTTTCTCCTTCAATTTGTTAATATGGTGTATCACGTTGATTGATTTGCATATATTGAAGAATCCTTGCATTCCTGGAATAAGCCCCATTTGATCATGGTGTATGGTCCTTTTAATGTGCTGTTGGATTCTGTTTGCTAGTATTTTGTTGAGGATTTTTGCATCTATGTTCATCAGTGATATCGGCCTCTAGTTTTCTTTCTTTGTGACATCCTTGTCTGGTTTTGGTATCAAGGTGATGGTGGCCTCGTAGAATGAGTTTGGGAGTGTTCCTCCCTCTGCTATATTTTGGAAGAGTTTGAGAAGGATAGGTGTTAGCTCTTCTCTAAATGTTTGATAGAATTCGCCTGTGAAGCCATCTGGTCCTGGGCTTTTGTTTGTTGGAAGATTTTTAATCACAGTTTCAATTTCAGTGCTTGTGATTGGTCTGTTCATATTTTCTATTTCTTCCTGATTCAGTCTTGGCAGGTTGTGCATTTCTAAGAATTTGTCCATTTCTTCCAGGTTGTCCATTTTATTGGCATAGAGTTGCTTGTAGTAATCTCTCATGATCTTTTGTATTTCTGCAGTGTCAATTGTTACTTCTCCTTTTTCACTTCTAATTCTACTGATTTGAGTCTTCCCTCTTTTTTTTTCTTGATGAGTCTGGCTAATGGTTTATCAATTTTGTTTATCTTCTCAGAGAACCAGCTTTTAGTTTTATTGATCTTTGCTATCATTTCCTTCATTTCTTTTTCATTTATTTCTGATCCTATCTTTATGATTTCTTTCCTTTTGCTAACTTTGGGTTTTTTTGGTTCTTCTTTCTCTAATTGCTTTAGGTGCAAGGTTAGGTTGTTTATTCGAGATGTTTCCTGTTTCTTAAGGTAGGATTGTATTGCTATAAACTTCCCTCTTAGAACTGCTTTTGCTGCATCCCATAGGTTTTGGGTCGTCGTGTCTCCATTGTCATTCGTTTCTAGGTATTTTTTGATTTTCTCTTTGATTTCCTCACTGATCACTTCGTTATTAAGTAGTGTATTGTTTAGCCCCCATGAGTTTGTATTTTTTACAGATCTTTTCCTGTAATTAATATCTAGTCTCATAGCATTGTGGTGGGAAAAGATACTTGATACAATTTCAATTTTCTTAAATTTACCAGGGCTTGATTTGTGACCCAAGATATGATCTATCCTGGAGAATGTTCCCTGAGCACTTGAGAAAAATGTGTATTCTGTTGTGTTTGGATGGAATGTCCTATAAATAGCAATTAAGTCCATCTTGTTGAATGTATCTTTTAAAGCTTGTGTTTCCTTATTTATTTTCATTTTGGATGATCTGTCCATTGGTGAAAGTGGGGTGTTAAAGTCCCCCACTGTGAATGTGTTACTGTCGATTTCCCCTTTTATGGCTGTTAGTATTTGCCTTATGTATTGAGGTGCTCCTATGGTGGGTGCATAAATATTTACAATTGTTTTATCTTCTTCTTTGATCGATCCCTTGATCATTATGTAGTGTCCTTCTTTGTCTCTTCAAATAGTCTTTATTTTAAAGTCTATTTTGTATGATATGAGAATTGCTACTCCGGCTTTCTTTTGGTTTCGATTTGCATGGAATATCTTTTTCCATCCCCTCACTTTCAGTCTGTATGTGTCTCTAGGTCTGAAGTGGGTCTCTTGTAGACAGCATATATATGGGTCTTGTTTTTGTATCCATTCAGCCAGTCTGTGTCTTTTGGTGGGAGCATTTAATCCATTTACATTTAAGGTAATTATCGATATGTATGTTCCTATTCTCATTTTCTTAATTGTTTTGGGTTTGTTATTGTAGGTCTTTTCCTTCTCTTGTGTTTCTTGCCTAGAGAAGATCCTTTAGCATTTGTTGTAAAGCTGGTTTGGTGGTGCTGAATTCTCTCAGCTTTTGCTTGTCTGTAAAGGTTTTAATTTCTCCATCAAGTCTGAATGAGATCCTCGCTGGATAGAGTAATGTTGCTTGTAGGTTTTTCTCCTTCACCATTTTAAATACGTCCTGCCAGTCCCTTCTGGCTTGCAGAGTTTCTGCTGAAAGATCAGCTGTTAACTTTATTCCCTTGTGTGTTATTTGTTGTTTTTCCCTTGCTGCTTTTAATATGTTTTCTTTGTATTTAGTTTTTGACAGTTTGATTAATATGTGTCTTGGCGTGTTTCTCCTTGGATTTATCCTGTATGGGACTCTCTGTGCTTCCTGGACTTGATTAACTCTTTCTTTTCCCATATTAGGGAAGTTTTCAAGTATAATCTCTTCAGATATTTTCTCAGTTCCTTTCTTTTTTCTCTTCTTCTTCTGGAACCCCTATAATTCGAATGTTGGTGCGTTTAATGTTGTCCCAGAGGTCTCTGAGACTGTCCTCGGTTCTTTTCATTCTTTTTTCTTTACTCTGCTCTGCAGTAGTTATTTCCACTGTTTTATCCTCCAGGTCACTTATCCGTTCTTCTGCCTCAGTTATTCTGCTATTGATCCCTTCTAGAGTATTTTTGATTTCAGTAATTGTGTTGTTCATCGTTGTTTGTTTGCTCTTTAGTTCTCCTAGATCCTTGTTAAATGTGTCTTGCATTTTCTCTATTCCATTTCCAAGATTTTGGATCATCTTTACTATCATTATTCTGAATTCTTTTTCAGGTAGACTGCCTATTTCCTCTTCATTTGTTAGGTCTGCTGGGTTTTTATCTTGCTCCTTCATCTGCTGTGTGTTTTTCTGTCTTCTCATTTTGCTTATCTTACTGTGTTTGAGGTCTCCTTTTTGCAGGCTGCAGGTTCATAGTTCCCGTTGTTTTTGGTGTCTGTCCCCAGTGGGTAAAGTTGGTTCAGTGGGTTGTGTAGGCTTGCTGGTGGAGGGGACTAGTGCCTGTGTTGTGGTGGATGAGGCTGGATCTTGTCTTTCTGGTGGGCAGGTCCACGTCTGGTGGTGTGTTTTGGGGTGTCTGTGGACTTACTATGATTTTAGGCAGGCTCTCTGCTAATGGGTGGGGTTGTGCTCCTATCTTGCTAGTTGTTTGGCATAGGGTGTCCAGCACTGTAGCTTGCTGGGCATTGAGTGAAGCTGGGTGTTGGTGTTGAGATGGAGATCTCTGGGAGATTTTCACCGTTTGATACTCCATGGAGCTGGGAGGTCTCTTGTGCACCAGTGTCCTGAAGTTGGCTCTCCCACCTCAGAGGCACAGCACTGACTCCTGGCTGCAGCACCAAGATCCTTTCATCCACACGGCTTAGAATAGAAGGGAGAAAATGTAGAAAGAAAGAAAGAAAGAAAGGAAGGAAGGAAGGAAGGAAGGAAGGAAGGAAGGAAGGAAGGATCAAAGAAAATAAAATAAAGTAAAATAAAAGAAAATAAAGTTATTAAAATAAAAAAATAATTATTAAGAAAAAAATTTGTTTTAAAAAGAAAAAAGAAATGGACGGATAGAACCCTAGGACAAATGGTGAAAGCAAAGCTATACAGACAAAATCTCACACAGAAACATACATATACACACTCACAAAAAGAGGAAAAGGGGAAAAAATAATAAATCTTGCTCTCAAAGTCCACCTCCTCAATTTGGGATGATTCGTTGTCTATTCATGTATTCCACAGATGCAGGGTACATCAAGTTGATTGTGGAGATTTAATCCACTGCTCCTGAGGCTGCTGGGAGAGATTTCCCTTTCTCTTCTTTGTTCGCACAGCTCCCGGGGCTCAGCTTTGGGTTTGACCCCGCCTCTGCATGTAGGTCGCCGGAGGGCGTCTGTTCTTCGCTCAGACAGGATGGGGTTAAAGGAGCCACTGCTTCTAGGGCTCCGGCCCACTCAGGCCGCGGGGAGGGAGGGGCACAGAGTGCGGGGTGAACCTGCGGCGGCAGAGGCCGGCGTGCGTTCTCCCGGGGGAGTTGTCCCTGGATCCCAGGACCCTGGCAGTGGCGGGCTGCACAGGCTCCCGGGAGGGGAGGTGACCTGTGCTCGCACACAGGCCCCTTGGTGGCGGCAGCAGCGGCCTTAGCGTCTCATGCCCGTCTCTGGGGTCCGCGCTGTTAGCCGCGGCTCGCGCCCGTCTCCGGAGCTCCTTTAAGCAGCGCTCTCAATCCCCTCTCCTCGCGCAGCAGGAAACAAAGAAGGAAGAAAAAGTCTCTTGCCTCTTCGGCAGCTCCGGACTTTTCCCCGGACTCCCTCCCGGCCAGCCGTGGCGCACTAACCCCCTGCAGGCTGTGTTCACGCCGCCAACCCCAGTCCTCTCCCGGCGCTCCGACCGAAGCCTGAGCCTCAGCTCCCAGCCCAGCCCACCCCGGCGGGTGAGCAGCCAGGCCTCTCGGGCTGGTGAGAGCCGGTCGGCACCGACCCTCTGTGCGGGAATCTCTCCGCTTTGCCCTCCGCACCCCTGTGGCTGCGCCCTCCTCCGCGGCTCCGAAGCTTCCCCCTCCGCCACCCGCAGTCCCCTCCCGCGAAGGGGCTTCCTACTGTGTGGAAACCTTTCCTCCTTCACGGCTCCCTCCCACTGGTGCAGGTCCCATCCCTATTCTTTTGTCTCTGTTTATTCTTTTTTCTTTTGCCCTACCCAGGTACGTGGGGGAGTTTCTTGCCTTTTGGGAGTTCTGAGGTCTTCTGCCAGCGTTCAGTAGGTGTTCTCTAGGAGTTGTTCCACGTGTAGATGTATTTCTGATGTATCTGTGGGGAGGAAGGTGATCTCCGTGTCTTACTTTTCCTCCACCTTCCCCTAGATCCAGGGAAGGATCTTAATTCACTCATTCATTTCTTCTCTGAACCGGTTACTACAGTGTGCCAGGCAGACATTATTCCAGGCCTGGGAAACACTGGTGAACAAGACAAGAGGATCTCTGCCCTCAAGGAGCTGAATTTTGGTAGGATTGATAGACAGTTAACAAATCCAGAAGTAAATATTTACAGCTCATGGTAAATGCTATTGCAGAAATAGGTTGAATGCCGCAGTGGAGAATGGGGCGAGGGGAGGGATGAGATGGAAAGCTGCTGTGGAGAGGTGGGCTGGGAAGGCCTTTCTTAAGCTCAAATCTAAAGGATGAAAGGCTCCAGCTGTGCCAAGAGTCAGGAGAAGAATATTCCCACGTGGGGAGCTGTGGGCACAAAGACTAAGGGAGGAAGAGCCTGGTGTGTTCTGGAAACTGCCAGAAGGTTGCGAGTGCAGGACACAGCAGCAGTGTGGGAGGCTCTGTAGAGGATGTTGTACTTGCGCCGAGACCTGAAGGGAGGGTGGGGTCCTGGGCTCGGGCTGGAAGTGGGCAGGTGGGGAGCTGTGCGACTGGCAGAGCACGCGGCGTGTGTGAGCAAGTCCGTCTGGCCAAGGGTGAAGTGCAGCACGGCCGGCAGGGCTCTGATGACGAGGCTGCAGTTCCCCCTGGGTTTTGGGGGCCCAGGGGTAAGTGATTGCCAGGCCGCCTCTCTGCGATTTTTCCCTTGCTTCCTCTCTGTCTTACCCTATTCCAGAATTCAGATTTCCTTCTGGGGTTGGACACTCTGACTGTGTCTTCCGTGCTAAACGGTGTTGAGCCAGCTCTGAAGCTGGTACTACCCTGGGAGTCAATTATTTCATTTTCTTGGAGTGAATCGGTTATGAATTACTAACGATAATGATTCATTATCCTGTCTCTTGCTGGCATGGGCTGCTTCTCCAGCAGCCCACAGAAGAAATTGCCCTCCTGATTAATTCTCTGCTCTGTTTCGCCCTTCTCTTAGAATGGCTATTCAAGTGGACAAGTTCAGCTTTGAGAGTTTCCCAGAATCCCCTGGGGAGAAGGGGCAGTTTGCAAATTCCAAGGAGCTGGAGGAGGAGAGACAGGAAGCCCGAGGCCTGGAGATCAACAGCAAGCTGGACATCCACTGGACGATCATATCCTTTTCCCGGTGCCCACCCCGACCTGCAGACCCCTGAGGAGGACCCCAGAGGGGTCAGCTGTTGAGCGCTAGCCACAGGTAACTCAGAAACGGCATGGCAGGGAGATACGGACCAAGGAGTGGGCATTTTCTTACCCTTCCACCACGCCCAGGGCCCCACGGGTGAAGTGAAGGCTCAGGATGAGGAAAGGCCTCCTCGGGGCCGGAGCTGCTCTCACTTGGATCACTCTCCTGTCAGCGTTGAGATCTGTGTTAGTGACCGGTTCTAACGGCCACCTATCAATGCTGGGCTTGGGGTCGGGAGGTTCCACATACAGCTGAACACAGGTTACGATTGTTGGGGAAACTGAAATCAGGCTGTACAGCTCAGCAAGGCATGCGGATGCCATTTTGAAAAGACTGGGGTGGGAGCATTAGGAGGACTGCACTAAAAAAGACGGTTTCACAAAATAAGTGGCCCTACCTTGAGTTTCCGATCAGTGCCTGGCTCCTGGTAGACACTCAGTTGGGTGAGTGGGACTCTGGAGAAAACTCAGGTTCACTTATCTATTTACGTGTGTTTTCCAGCAGTCTTTGCTCGGTGCCTGCTTTGGGTTGGGTGTGTGGCAAGTTGCCTGAGGGACTGCAGTGCGCAGGCGGGGCCTCATGGGGTTGCCCGGTCCCGAAGAGCGTGTGTGTCATCTGAGGCTTAAATGCACGGCTGGGGAGCAGGGACAGAGCGTTATGCCAACTGCTGTGAGGTTCAGAGGATGAAGCTGCCGGGCGCAGGGCAATCAGGGGCGGCTTCACAGAGGGGGTGTCACCACGGTGGGCTTTTTAAGGGGGAGTAGAAGTTTATCAAGGGGACAGGGGTGGGAGATGCCCCACAGTTCGCATGGTGCGAGAGGATGGCTTGCTCAGGGTGTCTCCCAGGAAGAGGCAACTCTGATGGGAATGTCTGTTGATTACCTTGTTCACACACTGGTTCTGTGGAAGTGGGATAGTCACAGGCTGTTGTGTGGTCTCGTTGCCCTGGATTCTGGAAGCAGCCTTGGGCTGCAGGAGGCACGGCTTCCAGGACCGAGGCAAGTTCCTTCACGCCAGCTAACGTGAATCTGGGCTTGGTAGACAAGACCCCTGTCTCCGAGGAGCTTGTGACAGAAAAAGCGCTGTAGATGGAAGGCTTTGAGAACCAGACGCCAAAAAATAGAGTGCTCAGGGGCTCACGGAGGGAGCCTGGCGTGCATGGTGGAGTTAGGCGTTTGTCTTCTGTCGAGAGAGAAGTGAAAAGGTGGGGGACCGCAGGAGGTGCCCTTCCCTCAGTGACCCCACTTCTCAGCAGAGTCAGGGTCCAGTCAGCCGGCGCTGCTTGAGTGAGCAGAGTGTCATAGCACAGAGGAGGGCGGCAACCACGCCGCGTCCCAGGCTCGCTGCATCCGTCACCTCTGTCAACTGTTCACACCTCTCTGGTCAGCACCTCTCACGGTCCGCTGGGGAAACGGGATCTCAGCAGGGTGAGCTGACTCACCCTGAGTCCAGCCAGGAAGTGGTGCATCCAAGGACGCACCCAGGTTGGGTGGCCGGCAGCAAAGCGCTTACCCGCCAGTCCAGGTCCCCATGGGGAGCGTGGTGAAGGTGCTCATATCCTGTGGTGGGGAGGGGGGCAGGGGGGCGGGCGGTCGTAAAAGGAGGCCATTAGCGCTCAGTCCTGGTGTCTACGTCCTGGCACGAGCCAGGAGGGTCCTTTCTGGGCCTTGGGTTGCGGAGGCTCTGCACCTCCTGTGTGGAGCCGTGCTGGGTCCTGGAGCCTTGGCTTCATGCAGGGGGCTCGTGCAGAGCCAGGCAGGCCTGGCTGGCACCCGTGGAGGAGGGGCACTGTGCTCGGGCACCCGGTGGGAAGGGTTCATCCTTCTGAGGGGTCTCATTCTGGGACTGGGTGGCCCTGCCTCCCCAAGTTTCACGGAGACTGGGCCTCACTGGGAGCCAGGGCGCACGGCAGCACCTACGAGTGTCATTTCCTGGGTGCTGCCCCCAGGGGTCCCACATGGTCCTCGGCACCGCTCAACAGCTCCCAGGGCGTTTCTCACCACGTCTTACTGATGCAGCTGCCTCTGAGTTCCTGCAGAGAATGGGGAGGAGCCAGCACTGAACCCTGCGGCCTGCTTGAGCCCACAGTCCTTGCCTTCTAATGGGGTTATACTGACCATCAAAACTCTTAACGTGCTTTGAAAACTATTATTGAAAACGTACTAAAATGTCTTTGGGTTTCTCTCCTTTTAGCCTTGATTCTTTCAAGAAGCTGACTTCCCTATTTTGTGTTCGATTAATAATTCATGCTGCAAATCCTTATTGAATGCCTACCATGTGCCAGGCACACCTGTCTCCTAGTTTAGGGATTGGAAGACTGTCCCCCAAAGGCGAATTTGAGTGAAGAGAATTAGCATTAAGGACATTCCCTCCCTCCCCGCTTCCCCTCCTATCTGGTAATGACATCTGGCATGGGATGGATAGCAGACTTTTGCTATTGTAAGTCTAAATTCAAGCAGATGGAAAGACCAAAGATTGAATTGGCTAATTATTTCATTATGCATTTTAATATTTTCTCAATATTTAGACTTCATAAAACATTTGAGCCTAGTTTGACACCCACCGTAGTAATAAAAATGGCCCGTATGTAGCACGTAAGGCTGGATAGACGTGTTTTGAAGGAAACTGCGGCTCTTGCAGTAGGTGTGTGCACACCTGTCTGGGTAATACCTGCAACATCCAGATAAGTGGCAGGGACACCGGGAGCTCCAGACCCACTCTGTACCTGGCTAACAGCCTGTACGCATTGTTGTTTCCGTGTGCTGAGCCCTGGAGATGCCCCCAGTCTGCGGGAGGGGCAGACGCAGAGACGGACACTCACAGTGCTGCCCAGGAGGGCTGAGACAGCTTCCCTGCGGTAAGGACCGGCAGGGCTGGAGTATTCTAAGCACATTCCAGAGGCTGACACGCACTGGGGACCTGAGTCGTCCCCTGTGACTGGCTGTACAGAATGCAGTTTGGGGCAGCAGGGGCCAGGCGTCTCTCAGGCTGTGCTGTGCAGTCTGGCTGCCCTGCCTGCCTCTTGCCCCCTTCCCTCCTCCCCTCCCTTCCTGAAGACGAGGGTTCGGCTCTGTGGCCTCCTCCTTCAGGTCCTGCCCGCAGCAGCCTGTGAGCATCGACCTCCAGGGCTCTCCAGCAGAGCCCAGCCTCCCTGCAGGTCGTGAAGATTTGTTCCTCCCAGGACAGCCCAGCCGAGCTTTCAGGTCCCTCCTCTCGTCTGACCTCCCCCCTGCTCTGTGAAAGGTGCAGGGCAGGCTTTATTTTTATTTTTACTTTTTAATTTACATTTTATTGAAGTGTAGTTGATTCACAGTGTTGTGTTTATTTCTGCTGTACAGCAGAGTGACTCAGTTATACACATATATTCATTCTTTTTTATATTCTTTTCCATTATGGTTTACCCCAGGATACTGAATATAGCTCCCTGTGCTGTACAGTAGGACCTTGTCGTCTATTCATTCTGTATGTAACAGTTTGCATCTAGTAACCCCACACTCCCCAGTCCGTCCCTCCCCCGCCTTGTAACCCCTCCCCGCCTTATAATAAAGGGCAGGCTTTATTACAAGGAGCCTGGTAACTGGCCGAGAGCCAACACAGTCCACGGGTCCCCGCAGGCTGCCCGGTGGGTCAGGAGACCCACCTCTGCAGGGACAGGGTGACCTCATGTGGAGGAGGTGGTGGAGGGCACCTGGCCATCCAGGAGCAGTGAGCACCAGGGGCCTAGTGGTGTTTTCAGCCCTGGCGCTCCCTGGTTCTGAGGTGGGGTTTGCACGCTGGCCCCGCCCCATGAGCTCACGTATTGAATACTGCTTTTTCCCCTTAGATTTACGATACCTGTCTCTTTTCTGTTTATCACTTCCATCATCATCACTGCTGTGAAATCCGCCACTCGCGTGGCTCCCGTGTGTCAGTTACTTAGTGTGTTGTCTGCAGGGCTGGGGAAGGGATGCCAGGCAGCGGAGCCGGACGTGGGACCGGCAGGCGCTCTGCCCCCGCCTCACCCCTCCCCGCCAGCCGCTGGGTCTCAGCCTAACCCCTCTGTTTCCCGTTCCCCCCAGTGTAGTGGGGGGAGGTGACGGTACCACGAGGAGCCCCGTCGTGTGGCGCCTGCAGGACCAGCGCCCTCCCTGCCGTCAGGCTCGCCCCCATCACACCTGGGGCTCTCCTGTCCTTGCGCGTCGATCCTCATTCTGCCCAGGACGAAGGGCTCCTCGCAGAGACCTGTCCTGAAGCCCGCCCTCTTCCCTTGCCTGTCCCTTGCGCCACCTCAGCCTGGTGGCTTTGAAAGGGAATGTCCTCCCGAGCACTCGCATCTCGCAGGAGGAACTCGCCTGGGGGTGACGTCGGTGGGGCTCCTGGGGGCGGGGGGCGGCCTGCACAGGAAGGCCTGTCCTCGCTTTCCGGATAAACACGCCTTTGCCTCCATTCTTCTTGGAAGCTTCTTCTTCCCTCCAGCTGCCACTGTTGGGCCATTTGTACCGAAACTGGGAAACCTTAATACAGCCGACTCTCCCGGAACTCCGTCAGTAGCAGGTGACCCAGTGACGGTCCGTCAGTAGCAGGTGACCCAGTGACGGTCTGCATTTGCCTTTGGGCTGGGACCAAAGATGCTGCGTCGTTGAGGGCCGGAGCCCCGTCTCCGAAGGTCTGGCTCTGCTGCCTCCTGCGTCCAGCAGGGCGGTGGTGACCTGTCAGGCCCGTGTCTCCATCTGTTCAGCACCGTGACGACCCCTGGTCTGGGCTGCCGGTTGCCGTTAGGGTCGGTTCTAACAATTGTATCTGCCCTTCTGATCCCCGTACCGGGTGCCAGACAGGATATTAGCACTTTCCCTCAAACCTACAAAACAGGTAATACCTACCCCTTTTTGAGAAGTAAATAAGCTGTTATAAAGCAGAAACTAACACACCATTGTAAAGCAATTATACCCCAATAAAGATGTTAAAAAACAAACAAACAAACAAACAAAAAACCTGTATGACCTAACTTAAAAAAAAAAACGAAGTAAATAAGTAAATTTTGGAAATTAAGTGACTCACCTGAGATGGTGCTGGGAGCTGGAGAGCCGGGATCCCAGAACGCGTGTTATTTTCCTGTTGACTGGAGTCAGCCTCAGGTGACGCCTCACCCTCGTGGTGCCGCCATGGCCCCTGACCCTAGGGTGTGTCAGTACAGGGGACACACTTCCTGCTGGAAGAGCCGGCGCTGCTCAGGTGACCCGGCCTCAGGTGAGGCTTCTCCTGGACGGGGGATGCTGGGCCAGACCTCCCCCACGACTGTCCCCTGGAGTCCTCACCTCCACCTCTGCTGGGACCCGCCTGAAAGGGGCTGGCTTGGCAGTTCCGACAGTCACCCAGAGCGTCTGGTTTGGGGACGTATGGAAGCTGACCATATCTTTTTTCACTTTCCACGGTAATTCAGAGACAGAGGAACAAGCATCAGCATTGGAGCAGGTGTGGGTCATCCTTTATGGTTGGCCTCGCGTGTTCCATCTTCCACGGAGCCCTCTCTGCCCCCTCTGCCATCTGGCCCCGGCTGAAACTGCCCCTCCTCTGGGGTCCTGCAACTCTCGGTGCTTAACTCTTGTTTGGAATACTGCTGGCAGAGCACAGGGAAGTTTGTTTTCTTCCCAGGACTGTCTCCTGTGCCAGGCTGTGCTGCTCGTGAGGTCAGGCGGTGTCAGCAGCTATTTCCCGATGACCCGCGCTGTGCTGCGGTTTGCACCCAGCGCCGGGGACACCGCGGTGAGCGAGGTGGGGCTGCGGCTCCGCCCGACGGAGCCGAGCGCGCGCTCTCCTTCCCGCCCCGGTGCTGCCTGGGAGCCTTCCACGCGGCTGCTGCAACCTTTCGGTGGCTCAGTGGTTTCCATTGGATTGATGCAGCCGATGGTCACCAGCTTGGCTGCGCTACGCCGAGTGCTGTGACGAACGTAGGAAGGGAGCGTGCAACCAGCAAGATTCGCCTGAGTGGAAGCCCGTCTCCATTTCCAGGGGGCAGCCCTACGCAGGCTGTCTGCGGTGGAAGCCGATGTGGGAGACGCTCGGAGCAAGCTTGTTGTCGGCGCCCCTTCTCGCTTTCCTCGTTTTTGTTGCAAATCTCTCTTCAGAGAGCATTTCAGGGTTTGCTGAGAATGCTTGCTGACCTGTTAGAATCCAACCCCATATGGGGTTCCCGACAAGGACTGGGTGCCCAGCTCAGCTGATCCCCACGAAGCTGGCGGCCTGGCCCATCTGGGCTGAGTCTCTGCCAGGTGGTCTGGTCTGGTAAGCACGCGCCTCCCGCCTTCTGTCTGGAGATCGTTTGTAACCATCTGGCTGCTTTGAGGGTGAGGCAGAGGCTCAAGGACCCCAGTGGCACAGTGGGCCTTAGGTGCCGAAGAATCAGCAGCCCACAGTGGGGGCTGGAATGTCTTCGGGGGACACAGAGTCCTTAATAACTGGGAAGGGGAGTGTGGCCGTTCTCTTGAGAGCACGGTTGCGCCCCCGAGGGGCTGCCTTCCCAGGGCTGACCCGGGCCGTGCCGCTGATGGTGGCGTGTTTGGCATCACAGACACCAGTGGCCCTCTATAAATCCCAGAAGCGCAACAGTGGCTGTGATGTCTGTCATCAGTCTGTACTTGGGGTCAACCCTGTAAGACTCTAGGCACGACGTCCTCAGTTTGGTTGGTCACCACCAGGACAGGCCACCTGGCACACGGCCACACCTGGCTTCTCAGTTTCCGAGACCGCATCCCCGCCAGTGAGGAGAATTTGCCAATAGCCAAGCCCTCCTCCCTTTATAGACTGAGGCAGAGCTTTCGCTGTTTGCACCGGATTGCCTGAGATGGCCTCTCAGCCTCTCTAATTGACTTCTGGCTAACTCTCAAAGGTGCTTCTGATGGAGCTCTGTCTTCTCATTCCCTGAGAGAAATTAAGTATTTTTAGGTAAGACTCCTTTAAAACAGTGCACCAGGTTTTTCTGATAGTCATATTAGGAGAGAGAGTTCTATCTAAATGAATTTTAATACAAGTAGCTCCCTTTATCGGTACAGCTGATTCCTTGTTCATCTTCAGTAACATGCAGGGTTGCATCTTGTATTTGTCTTTAGGGAGTGAGTGTTTATAGCTGTGGGTAATCACTTGCTTAGGCCTTTAATCCTCATAGTGGGGAAGCCATGCCAGCCCAAGAGAAGCGTTGCTCCTGACCTTTGAGGATGTAAAGTTGCCCTGGCCCTTTAGCCTTCAGGGGACGGAGGGAGTGAGGTGGGAGGGACACATATTTGATTCTTGACTCCCCCGAATCCAAATATGTATACCTTGAAGTCACTCTGAATGGAATCAGGGTTTGGCACACAGAGAGCATAGATTTCAGGTTTCGCCGGCTCACGAGAGTGGGGAAGGACTTTTCCCTAGTATGCAAAGCAAAGTTCCAAATCTGTGTGTGTGTGTGTGTGTGTGTGTGTGTGTGTGAGAGAGAGAGAGAGAGAGAGAGAGAGAGAGAGAGAGAGAGAGAGTGAACATGCACACGAGTCAACGTGCAGTGTGTTCATGTGATTGGGCGCGCGCTGGGCTTTTACACATTCTGTGTACTTTTGGCATGACAATTATTGTGAGCATGTGTATCTTATATAATAGAATCATCAAATTACAGAGCTTAAGTAACAGCTAACACCTTATGGCACTTACTAGATGCCAGCACTGTTCTGAGCAATTTACCTAGATTTACTTAGTTTTTACAAAAACCCTGTCAAGTAGTTTTTATCCACATTCCACAGATGAGAAACCTGAGGTCCTGTGAGTTCACCTAACTTGTTCCGGGTCACCCAGCTAGTAGGTGGCACAGCTTGGTTTCTCATCCAGCTGTCTGGCCTCAGAGTCTGTGCTCTTATTAGCTCTGTGTTGGGCAGAAGAGCAAAAGAGCATCTGATCTCTGCCAGGGCCTTCAAGTTATCCCCATTTTTCAGATGAAGCCAAAGAGACGTAGCGTTCCTCGGGCACGCTGCTGATTGGCACACCTGCCCCACAGGGCTCTCTCCACTTTGCCTGCCCTCCATCCTCTGACTCAACTATTCTCCCCCCCCCCGCAAGACTTGCAGCCCCGAACGGCGTGCAGACTCTCCCTGGCAGATCGTGGCGCTGTCCAGGGAGCTGAGCCCAGACACTGGCTCCCCTGCTGGGATGAGAACAGCCCAGCATCAGCATTCTCAAAGTTCACGAAGCAAATCGGAGGACAGAGTCATGGGAAAGAGGCTCATTAATCACCTAAAGCAGCCTTTCCATTAGCGTAATTTCTAGTTGTGACAATTTGCTAATTGATTTGAGCTGAAGTGGGGCTGGGCTAAGTCCCTGCACCTGGGGTTATCACTCCAGAGCTGGCACATGGGGCGCAGACAACCCATCTTCCTGGTGGGGGTGGTGCCAAGGCGCAGGCCTGCTCCTCAACGAGCTCCCCACTCCGGAACACTCACCTGGGGGCCCGTTTAGAGACATCTGCGTCAGCAGCTCTCACGGGCTGCGTCTCAGTAGACCACTTGTAAGAACCAGGTGTTCAGAGCACGGTGCTGCACTCTCCTGTGAGAGGACCCAGGCCTGCCACCCGCCAGGCTCCATCTTCCCCAAGGGGAGAGCTGATTGAACAGTCATTTTTCCTAGAGCATCAGGCTGGGTCCTGGTAAACTTCAGTCCCGTACACACAGGCAGGATCTCAAAAACTGCTCCGTGGTTTTAAACGGTCCTTTGATTGCAGCGCATGACTGAATCTTTCACCACTAATGGGCTAGCAGAAAATGAGAGGGAAGGTATTTTATTAACTTTCTGCATTTTCCTAGCATCTGGCGTTGTTTTTAAGATTTGGAAGCAAATATCCATGGTTCCCAAGACTCGTAGAAGATGAACTGAGACAATGTGCTGAGAACGTTTGTAAACAAAGAAGCTCTGCACAATATTGATTAATTATAGTTAACAATGATGGGTGACTAATAATACTGAGGTATCATCCTTGCACAGTAGGCTGGGCTTCTTAAAAGTAGGAAGGATCTCACCTGGTGGGTCTTCTCGTCCCCAGCAGCTACCACGGCCCACGCTGTAGGTATTGATACCCTGATGTGAATCCAGGCCCACCCCCTGGCAGGGAGGAGCTCTGCACCTGGAGCTGAAGGGCTGAATTGGATCCTCGCTTCCTGGCTGTGTGGCTTAACGTCCCCGAAGGGGTTTCCACCTGAGGTTGCTGTGAGCACTGTGTGAGATGCCCCTTAGGTAAGCAGGTGCTCAGTGAGGAGCACTGAGCATTGACGGAGCACCTACTGTGTGCCAGGCGCAGTGCCACTGAGCAGGGGCACCGTCCCTGACTCGCCTGGGTTTGCAGCCACAAGCAGCCCTCTGAAGTCTTTCTTACTGGTTTGCAAGAATAAGCGGCCAAGCAGTCGTGACGGCAGAGCTGCCCGCTCATCAGCCCGGCAGGTTTGAGTCGGGGATGGCAGTGAGCCAGGGCCAGCCCGCACTGCGAGGCTCGCCACCTCTGAGAGGCGTGAGTGAAGTGTGGTGGCTCCAGGGAGCTCAGCTGTGGCTCTGAGGCAGGAAGTGGCAGGCGCAGAGGGCGTTGTGAGAGGGATGCGTGGCTCCTTGCGGGCAGCCAGAAGCTGCCAGTGGGAGGCTCCAGAGGCAGAACGAACGTGAGTTGGATGCACTGAGCTGGGCACTTGAGTTTTCTTACGTTCCAGGCGCACAGGGGTTGTCGATGAACGTTACTTGCGGGTGTGGCTAGGAGACTTGCAAAGCCTGGTTGGCACCCACAGTGGTCTACATTCCCCCTGCTGCAGTGTCACCACCCCTGCCCTCCTAAGGGACAGGAGTATATATCTTGGGGCCAAGAACCCATCGGCTGACCTGGAAACTTAATTGCTGCGTCCCAGGTGACTAGGAAGGGCTTGAAGGTGGGGTGGGGGGTGGGGGCGGTGAGGACAGGCGCTTCAGCACCACGGAGAGCTCCCCGTGGGCCTCCCTCAGGGCTGGGGGGAGGAGGCTGGCCACCACGCGCCATGCTGGGAGCGGGCGATGACCCTGCCCCCTGACAGTGCTGGGGTCCTGGCCGGGCCCAGGCCCTGTGCACGGAGGATCCTCGTTTGTCCGGTGGGGATCATGGGTCCCGGCTTCCAGGTTTATTGTGAGGAATCGATACTGTGTTCATAGTAAAGTGTCTGAAAGTGCGGGCTGCAGTGTGGGCTCCAGGGTCAGATGGCCTCAATCCTGCCACTTCCTAGCCGTGTCTGCTTTCTTGTTATCCCCGTGGGCCTGAGTTTTTTAAATCTCTGCAATGGAAATAACAGTCCCTATCTTAAACCCACCACATTCTCAATTTGAAAATAGTATTAAATTGAGAAGATACATGTTAAACACTTAGCACACAGCCTCTCTCATGGGACTCACTCTGGAAATACTCTTTCTAGCAGAAGTAATGATAGGAATTATTGTCCTCATCATCATTCTTTGTTGGCCTCTTGCCCCCAATGCCAGAGTCCGTGTGTTTAGGAAAGAGAAGCCACTGCCATGTCCACTGTCCTCACTATAACTTTGTAACCTGGGCTCTAAAAGTGGCTGATAGAGCATCTGCATAGCTGACTGGTCAGCCAGGGTTGCATTCCTGTGTCCAGGCTCAGACACAAGACTGTTTTGGTGGCTCGTGGGGCTGAAGGGGAGGGGATGTGCGTGCAGGTAATTAGCTTTACTAGCTCAGCTGTATAATTTTATGGCTCATGTCCGAAAGCAAATGAATAGAGAAATATGCTATTGGAATGGTTTCCAAAGCCCCAGTGCCATTTGGCAACTTTGTAATTACTCACATGCTAACTTGCTCTTCTAACTAATCATTTCAAAGGCTCCTCATCCTGGCCATGTTTGTTAGGCACTATTTCTGTTCTTCAAGCACCGGGGTGCGATCAGCCTCAAAAGCCTGGCATGATTTTTTTTATTTTTTAATTTTTTTTTTAACAAGAGGGAGTAATATGCCATATTCTGAAGTCTTAATTTCATACAAGTGAAAATAACCCCCAGAGAGAGTCAGGAAAGAAAACAGAAAGAAACATACACACAGATGTGGCCCCTGCACCACTTACCTGGGATGTTGACTCATGGCAGCATTCATTTAGTCATCAGACAGTGTTCATGGAGCGGCCACGATGATCCAGACACTGTTCCAGGCCCCAGAATGAGGGCTCTGCCCTCGCCCAGCGGACAGGCGAGTGGTGAAGCCAGACGATGGAAGACACACACATCTAGTGAGGGCTGCCGAGAGCCTTCGGAGCAGAGACCGTTCAGAGAGGCCTTCCTGGAGGAAGTGAGGTCTGCGGTAAGAGTTAAAGTATGAGTACAGTGAGGAGGGGGAAGAGGGCAGAAGGGAAAAGCATTTCCAGGCAAAGAGCACAGAAGGTGGAGGGTATGGAGCTGAGAGAGCACGCTGTGTTTTGGGAGAATTGAAACAGGGCCAAGGCAACCAAAGCAGGACCCGGGGCTGGAGAGGCAGGTGGGCGGTGCTCCTGAGCGTCCTGGACGCCAACAGCTTGGCCTGTGCCCTGGTCTGAGGCCCGTTGCAGCGTGTGGCCAGTTGCAGCGTGTGGCCAGCTGGCTCTCCTGGGCAGCCCTCATCTGAACAGCTTTCCATGGATGCTCGGCCGGGCTGTTTGAGGGCTGGGGCTGTCCCTCTCTGGCAGGAGGGACCCGGGAGCTCTGATCTTCATTCCCTCGGGGCCTCGGCACCCCTCGCTCCCTGCCCCAGCCCGTTCTACTCTGCCTGTGTGGCTTTATCCCGACCCGGCTGTCCTCAGGCTGGGCAAGTGCAATGGTCTGTTCCTATATGGTCATCTTTGTTGGAATGTGAGCCTCTCAAGTTCAAGGTTCATGTCCAGTCATTTCAGTGTCCTCAGTGCTTCTCACCATGCCTGTCTCCTTTCAGACACACTCTGTGTTTGTTGAATGCAATTAACTTGCTAATGGAAGAAAGTAATGGGATTTTCCCCCACTTCCTCAGTCACTAGAGAATGTCAGGAATGACATTCTTCCCTTTTGATTGCAACCTAAGTACTGGGGCTTTAACTTACGTAGGAAAAGGGAGAGAGATTTATAGATGTCTCTCTGAGGACCACACTGGCTGTTTGACATTAGCACCTTGGAGACGTCTATTTTCTGCATTTCTAAACCTAATTTCTTCATCCACCGATACTTGCTGAGAGGCCGTATGACTTCCTTGATTATGAACTCGCGTGAGTCCATTTGTAATAATATGTGTAACTACATCAAGATGTATAACAGGGCAGACGTGAAACCAGCATGAAACCGACACGTGTAGAGAGACGCACTTGGTTGTATTGAACAGTAAGCCACAGTTTCCATCCTTTTTAGGAGAAACAAGCTTCCCTCTTCTTTATTTCCCCCAGCAAGAATAGCTGTTGGATTGAAATTATCCCAGTGGATTTCCCTTCTTCACATAATAGCTCAATTTACCAGATCTGGGGCGGGGGAGGGGGGAGAGGCCCTTGCCACATTTACGTACCTGTTTCCCACACACTCAGGTGATATCTTGTGGTTGGTTAGACCATCCCTGGAGAGCAGGGGGACGGTCACCTGCCGTGGGAGGTTTCCCGTCTGGGAGTCTGGGGAGAAACTTCTAGAACTTCTCCCCCTGGCCCGGGACTTGGAGGCAGCGGAGTTTTCCTTAACGCAGCTCACCCCTCTCTGAAGCGCACAGGTGAGGCGAGTGTGGAAGGACTCCTGAGCCAGCTGGTCCTGGAGCATCTGCAGCTGGCCCCTCTCCTGTGGGGTGAGTACCGCTCGTCACCTCGGGGGCACGCGCTCCTTTTCTCAGAATGCGCAGTCTTGCGCTTGTTGGTGTGTGCGGACGTCACAGAGAGCCGTGGCGGGAGGGAAGCTCACCGCCGTGCCGGCCTCTGCGTGTCTACCGAGCTCTGCCCGGGCACAGCCTCGTGAACGGGCTCGCTGCCCTCTGAGCACAGGTGTGGCAGTGACGTGGAGGTGCCCTCGGCGTCCATTTGCTGCGGAGTCTGCCGTCCTCCGTGGGGGGCACTTGGTGTCCGCATGGGCGTGTTTTCTGCAGATGTTTCTGCATCTCCCATGATCAGGGTGGTGGGCGGGAGCGAGGCTGCGGTTAGCTCGTCTCTCCTGGACTCGCTCTGACTGAGTTTGTTTGGTAAACACCCTAACTCAGCCCGGCGCTCAGTCCGTGAGCGATCGCCCTGAGGTGGCACTTCGAAAAAGGTATTTGAACGTTCGCTGCCCGTTGCACCTGGAACTCTCACCCCAGTCTCTGCCTTCCTAAATAGCGGTGAAACAATTTTGTTGAGAAACAAGCTAAATGTAGAATTCTTGTTGAAGTGGGAGTCTTTATTATCCTCTGGGCATGATTCCATCATGTAATCTATGTTGGGTCAGATGCAGACAGTCTTGTACATGTACCTTCTCTTTACCCCAGAAACCATTGGAAATTAATATCTGGTATTTCCTTCACTTAATTAATTAGCTTGACCTCCCCCTTTGGCATGCTAGAGACACAGGGAAATTATCCCAGGGGTCTGAAGAGAAGAACAGGCCTTCCTCCTGGCGTTCCTGCACTTCCCCTTCAGTTTGTGAGAGCCCCTCGCGCTGCCCGGGGGCCGCCCACTCTGCTGGGCTCCCCGCTCCCGCCCGTGAAGGTTGTCGGGAGTCCTGTGAGGGGCGCTGATACGGCAGCTGTGAGTGCACTGTGTGCTGCACCGGGGGCTCCTTCCGTGGGAAGTTCCCCAAGGCCTCAGCAGTCTGGGAGTGAGCCCTGGAGGGTCTGACTCATTCCAGAGATTGGGGGTGGGGAGGGTACATTGGGAGAGGTCAGAGGCCCTTGCTGGATTTGCACTGGTCTCCTTGCAGGTGTTTTCCTTGTCATGTGTCACATGCACACCAGTGTGTTGGCAAATAATGCAAGTATTAAAAGATTTTATCCCGGAGAACATGCATGAAGTTTGAAACAATAATACCAGGACCTGAAAGGCGTTTCTGCCAGGAGGTCTCACTGGCAGTGTCCGCGGTACCAGGCAGCTCGGGGCTGCGCTTTCGGGCTCCCAGCAGCATCCCCGGCAGCCGAGTTCCTGTCTTCGAGGCATCCACAGTCTCCAGAAACAGTGCGTAGTATTTTCCCGTTCAGAGTGTCATGATTAATTTAGCTGTTAACCATATCTGGCTGCTTCCAAGGAACATCCTTATGTAGACTTTCCTGACTTAGATCAGTTTCCTAGCTTTAGAGTTATCAAGTCAAAAGACGTGCACATATTTAAGGCTCTTGAGCTGTTTTGTCAAGTGACTGTGTGACTCTTGGTCATTGATCATGACATGGGCGTTGTGGGAGCCTGAGTTTCGGGGGTGACTTTCTCACCCTCTTGTGAGCGCAGTTCCAGGGTAGTGGCCGGTGAGGGAAGGTGGTGAGTTTCGTCTGCTTCCCTCCTGCCCCAGGCTGGCCTCCCCAGCCCACCGTGCGTGGGGTGGGGTCTTCATCCCTGGCCTCAGCACACGTCACCTCCCACCCTCACTGTCCCCTCGGCAGTGGAGCCGACATCTTGGAGCCACCAGCTCCTCACCCCATAACACCCCAGGCTGTCCTCCTGGTTCTTCAAAGGCAGCTTTCCACACCCTGGGCCCTTGACCCTTCCACGAGCTCACTTCATGAAAGCAATATGTTCTCACTGTAGAAAGTCAGGGGAAATCAGAAAAGTTGGATAGAGAAGAGTTACCCTTTTCCCACATCCCCCCCCCCCCCCCAACACAGTCTCTGCTTCATTTCATTTGTGCGCATTTCTGGCTCTTTGCCATCCCCCAACTTAAATTTTGTTCATAGAGACGACCACACTGTAGTTGTACTTCTGTGTCCTTTCTTATACTTGACAAAACATAAGTATCTCCCATGTTATAAACGTGTCTTAACACACGCTGTTTAAGTCCTCACCATAGTTTCATCAAATGGATACAAGATAACTTAGTACTTGCTTTGGTGTTTGGCTGTTTCTGTCTTTTGGAGGTGTTTGTTGTTGTGTAAGTTACTTGCATTGGCTGTACATAGAGCTTTTTCTGTGTTTTGGGGTCATTCCCTCAGCAAGGGTACCCTGAAATTGTTAATACTCTGTGGGGTGGTGGCAGAGAGCACAGCCGTCAGGTTTGCTGCGTGATGATGATTGCATCACGTGTCACAGGCAGACCTGTGAATGGCACAAACCCACCACGGGTCTCAGTCCTCTCTGCTGCTTCCTCATGGGGCAACTTCTGTGGACGAGTCAGCAAGTTCTCTGGGCCTGGGTCTCTTATTTGTAAACTGGAGATGCTGAGGGCACCAAATCCTGGGTGAAGGTTTGAAGAGATGCCTGTGACCTTGCGAGAGCGTGCTCCTTCCCTCTCAGCGGGCATGTGGGCCTGGGGCGGTGGGGACCACCAGGACTGATGCTGTGTGGTGGTCGAGGAGGAAAGGAAGCTAGATTCTGGGGTGGATCCAGGACTGCACGCGTTCTTCCTGCGGAGCATCCCAAGGCAAGGCAGGACCGGACAGGACAGAGCCGCGGCAGGGCTGGGGAGGGGCCTGGGACGGGACCCCGAGTCGGCTGCCTCCTGTCTCTGTCCGCCCGGGAGCAGAGCTGCGAGCTGGGGAGGCTGCACCTCCGGGTAGGAAGACGAGGCTGGGAGGGTGGCAGAGCCCAGTGGGCTTCCTGACGGCCTGCTTTGAGGGCCAGTTCCAGTCGTTTCCATGGCTCTTGGGTGGTGGTGACTAATGGGCTAAGCCATTTCCCATGATGATTTGATTGTCCCACGGCTGTGTCCCTTCTACCTTCTTCAGCTGACAGCTGAAGCTTTCCTCCTCAGAGCTTCGCGGTGCCTGGTCTGTCCTGTCTTTCATCCACAGCCAGTGAATACCAGTCAGGTGTTGGCTACCTCTTGGAGGGGATGCTTTTAGTGCACAGCCTCCAGATCATCACCGAGCAAACCCCCAGGTCCGGGGCCGAGCTGTGACGTGTGGGCAGCACTTGTAGGCACGAGGGTAACGCCTGCCTGGGAAGCAGCGGCCACGTGATGCCTTGTGTGAGGTCACCCACTGCCCTGCCTCAGAGAATGATCCACCCTCACATTTGGGGAGCATATGACGCCAAACTCTCTGTGTGGTTTGTCCGAGCCGCACAAGTCTTGAGGTCATCATTACTGTCCCCCTTTTACAAATTAGGAAACAGACTCATGGGGTTTCTGTTGCTTCAAGTTATGTGGAATACGTAGGTTCTTGGATTGATGGATTTGTCCATCTGCACCAGGCAGTGTCCCAGGTGCTGGGGACACAGAGGTAAGTTAGACTTGATCCCGGCCTTCCAGACACTCCTGGTCTGATGCAGGCAGGGGGCCCAGGTCGGTCAGCAGACCATCCCCATGTAGCCTGGTGCGCTTGCCAGGTGGGAGCTTGGCGGGTATCCTGGAAGCGGAGGCCAGAGGCAGCCCTGGACCTGACACTGACCACCTGTCTCAAAGGAGCCAGCCCTGTGCTTGGGATGAGGCACAGAGCCTGCGGCACCAACGGAGCTCACGGGCCTCCCTGGGGACAGAACCACCTGGAAGGCGCTACGGGTTCATCACGTCTGCATGTTGCTCCATCTACCTCAGTGGCCCCTTCTGCACTCTGCCAGCTCCGTTCTGGAGTCTGGATCCCGGCGCACCAGGCAACCAGACTGTCCTGTGCCTGAGGTCGGGCTGCATCCCGCCCTACTGGGACTCTGCGGGGAGACGTGGCCCAACTCCTGCAAAATGTCATTTCATCAAACTGGGTAACATGGAGGCCTTGGTGGGGGAGACGGTTAGTTTGTTTCTAGCGTGAGATTCGTGAGGACTGATGGCAATACTTGTATCTTGGATGCGTGTGGCGCAGGCCTCCCTGGCAGGTGAGCGGCCCATGGACACCCACCTCCTTCCCAGGGAACTTAGCAGTGGCGCTGGGCTGTGGATTTTGTCCCCCACAGGCTACGTCTCCAGACAGCTGCTCCCGGGCCAGCGTTAGCACTCAGGCCCACGGACCAGGCTGGGTCTGCTGGGCCAGGTGAATCGGGTGGTTTTGGTGAGTCCCAGCGGCTGGTCAGCCTGGTCTGAGGACCCCTCCCTGTGGCCCAGCTGTGGCGAACGGCCATCTGGTCTGAGGCCCAGCTGGCCTGGCAATGGGTGCAGGGAAGCCAAGGGGCTGAGTCACTGTCCCTTTGGCACCTTTGCTAAATATATATATATATATATATATATATACATACATATATATATATGTATGTATGTAAATTGATTTCAAAAAAAAGAAAAATAATTTATACAGGATATAAAAAAGGAAGGAAAAAACCTGAAAACAAAAAACCCATATAAAACGTATGGACACCAAGGGGGGAAAACCGCAGTGGGGTGGGGTGCTGGTGTGCTGAATCGGGAGATTGGGATTGACGTGTATACACTGATGTGTATAAAATGGATGACTAATAAGAACCTCCTGTATAAACAAACAAACAAGCAAACAAAACAGCTAGTACTAAACTTTCTTTGGGTTATTTGTATGGAAATATGTTAATATAAATGTTTCAGACATTACATGAAATTTCTAAAAATCTTATATGTTCTGGTGTAATGTTGTAAGTCATAATTCTAGTTATTACTTTAAAATGTGTATCTCAGAAATAACTAAAAAAACAAAACAACAACAACAACAACACAGAAACCCATACAAAGAAAAAGCCCCTGTTCCCTGATCTCCCGCCAGGGAATGACCCTGTGGGACCAGCCAGTCCCCTCCTGCCCTTTCGTTGGTGGGTGGCAGCCCTGCCCTGGGCCCCTCCGTGCCAGGCGTGTTCTGTGAGCTGCCCTCCCCGTCCTTGCAGCCGCTGTCTGTGTGGAGCCCCGAGAGCCTTGGCTGTGCTGGGCCCCGCCGGTGCCCCAGAGCCTGTACCTGCCCTTCTGCAGGACCTCTCCTCTCTCTCCCCTCCCACCACCCGCTCGACCCTGCCCCCCATTCTTCTGTTTGGTCCCAAGCATTCTAGTTTTAAAATCACGTTTGGGAGCCTGCTTTATTGTGATAATCTTTCCCAAAAGAATAGCTGCATTTGGGGAGCACTTACTGCATGCAGCGTGTCCAGTAACTCTGTCACCTCGTTTATTCTTCATAACTACCTGCTGGAATAAGCATTATTCTATGTTTTACGGAAGAAACTGCTGAGTGAAAAGATTCCATGACTGGTCCCCCAAACTGCTATTCCTGCCCCCAGTCTGCTTCCTGCAACCCGGGGTCCTCCCTGCAGCCCAAGTGACCCTCCCAAACGTGACCCCGATGATGTCACTCTTAAACACTTAAAACAATTCCTTGGCTCCCGTTATGGCTGAGGACGGACGGGAGCGTCCTTAATGAGGCTTAGGAGTCTCTCCCCGACCAGCACGCCTGCCCCTCCAGCCTCCGTCCCCCGTCTCTCTGGGCTCTCCCAGCGCCATCCTCCCCGAGGTGTGCACCCCGGGCTCCCTCCACTGCCCTCCCTCCTGCCAGGAAGTTGCCCTCTCTTCCAGGCCTGTTTCCCTGTGCCCCGTGATTTCTCCTAGTCCTGTCTTTCCTTCTTTGGTCCTCCTGGGAAGCCTTGCTTGCTGCCCACACCTCCATGCTCTCACACCCCACCACCGAGCTGCACGTCCTCCTTTGTGTCCGCTCCTCAAGTTCTCGTGGCCTGTAGATGGTGTCCGCCACTCCCAGTGGGCGCCCTGGTAACAGACAGCATTGACCACACCCACCGGGTCTCAGTGTTTGCTGACCGCGTGGGAGAATCGGTGGATGAAGGCCACATCCTCCTCACAGGGTCAAGGCCATCCAAGTCCTAGTCCTTAGAGGTCCTCCTTCCACGTGACTTCAATGCACATGACTTCCATGTTGACGTGCCCAAGTGCACTTAGGCAATCCCTTCTGGCTGGTTATTAATGGTTTCCAGTTTTTCCATTCATAAGACTAAGGTGGACATTCTTGGCGTCTGCCCTTCTGCCCCCGGGTCAGTCCCAGAGGGCCAGTGTCCAGGGCAGAGTTACTGGTGCTTTGTGAAGGCGTTGCACGCTTGTGGCCAGCTTGGCCTCCAGGGCGGTCGTACTGATCCACACTCCCCCTGGCAAGGAGAAAACGAATTCACCACGGGTCACTCTGGATGCTCTGTGACGCAGCAGCAGGGAGGGCCAGCTCCACCCCAGGCGTGAGGGGCCGGGCTGAGTGAGGCCCAGCCCTGCCCTTGTCCTACCCCAGTGCCAGGAACCCAGGCAGCCTGAGCTGGAGTTTGCTTCTGGGGCCCAAGAGTCAGAACAGGGGTTCTGATCCTGGGCCAGAGGGTATGTCTCTCTGAGTCAGGTCCCTGGAGAAAGCTCAAGGACAAAGGACAGCATGTAAACCAGGTGGATTAAGAGTTTCCCTCAGTCCCCAGCTCCTCCACCTGAAATCACTGTGCTGGACCCCTCAGCGCTCTGCTTAGACATCCTCCCGTCCCGGCAGGAAGCCTTCGCCTCTCGAGTTCCCACCCCATGTTGTCTTTGCCCGTTCACTTGTCTGTCTTGTTCCCGAGACTGGGAGCTCCGTGTGGGCAGGTTAAAGGAGGTGCTCAGTAAGCTTCCTGCATCCGATTGAGAGGGACTTGGCCCTGGGGGGAGCAGGTGCAGATACCAGACCTGCAGCCTCTGGCCTCGGGGACAGGGGTCGTGGGCACCCAGGGAGGCCCACGCCTGCGACTGCCTCGGGGCCCCTTTCCTCAGAGGGAAGGTGACAGGTGGACCTGGAAGCAGTGGCGTGAGGGTGCTGTGGAGAAGGGGCTCCTGCCCAGCCCGGGAGCTGGCCGATTCCCGCCAGCTCTGTTGCGGGTGTTCGTTGTTACTCTGGGCCTCCAGCGAAGGCCATGGGTGATGCTTCGTCCTCCTCTTTCTACAAAGGGGGGCCGTGAGGCTTTCCATGATGGGAAAGACTGCTGCCCCAAAATGGATCCTCTGTGTGGCGTGTGGTCAGTGTTTGTGTGATTTGCTTATTTTGTGAAGATAAAACGTGCACAAACTCTGTATTTTCCTCCTCGGGTACCACGGGAGAGCTTCCTGCCACTTTCCCTTCTTACTTAATGACATAGGCTGGGTCCAGCCTCATTCCATATTGCACACAGAGCTGCCACAGTCTTCTCAACCACAGCGGTAGATGTATCGTAATTTATTTACTCTGTATCTTTTGATGGGCCCTTAGTAATCTTTGGCTATTCTAAATGTGGTTGCAGCAAATACCCTTGTAAGTATGCCAGTCCTCCCAGGAGTGAGTCAAGCTGGAAGATACTTATTTAAATTTAACAATCTCTTTAAAAACAAACAAACAAAAACTTTGTTTTTGTATCATACTCAGACTTTCCTCATTTAGAGTACATTTAAAAAAATTCTCTTAATGCTTTCATGGGCTCGGCTGTTTTAACATTTAAACCTCTTATTTATCTGGAATTTATTAAGGTGTGAAGAGTGAGGCATGGATCCACCTTTTCTTTTTCCAGAAAGCTATCTAGTTATCCCCAAGTCACTTAATAAATGATCTATCTTCACTAATAAGCAGCACCATTTTCTCATATGTTTAGGAAAATCTTGGGGTTCTCTTCCATTAATCTATCCATGGGCCAGTATCACCCTTGTAGGTACATTGTGGGTTTACAATATATTTTAATATTTGCTTGGGTAATCCTCTTCAATGTCATTTTCTTACATTCATTCGTTTGTTTATTTAAATATTGTGGTCAAAGCACATAATACAAATTTGCCATCTTAACCGTTTTTAAGTGTACAGTTCAGTAGTTGTAAGTGTATTTGTATTATGATGCCAAAGATCTGTAGAATTTTTTTATCTTGTAAAATCAGCCCTATGCCCATTACACATCTTTCATATTTATTTGTATGACTTCAGAAGGAGCTTGTATAGCTCATTTTTTTAAAAAAGAAAACTTATGTAGGTATTTAACTGCCTCTTTAGTGGAGGGTTTTTTCCCCTGTTTTTGCTTCCTCTTTTATATAAGTTTGCTTCCTCTTCTTTTTCTTGTTTAAGTGAGCTAACACGTGATCTACTTTCTTCATTAATTCTATCTCCCTTCTCTTTTCTAATTCAGTGATTCTTCTATCATTATTACTTTCTCCTTTCTGCCTTATTTGGGCTTATTATATTATTTTTTCCCTCCCTTACTGGGTTGGGCATTTAATTCATTCATTTAGATTGTCCTATTCTTGGCATAGTTTTATGGGGCTATGAATTTTCCTCTGATTACTGCTTTAACCACATTCTGGCATTTACATTTTTCATGTTTGATATTTTTAGGCATTCTGCGATTCTGGTTCGTTTCATCTTTATCCTAAGAGTTGTTTAAAACATAGTTTTTTGCTTGTTTGTTTTTTCTCATTTTGTTATGACTTTCTAATGTAACAGCAGTGGAATCACTTTAGTACCATTCTCACCTCTTAGAATTTACTGAGATTTCTTTGTGGTTAGTTTTTGTTTTTTGGGTTTGGTTTTTTTTTTTTTATGACTACTCCATGGACATTTAAAAGGGAGGCATATTCCTTGTTTTAAGTGTATTGAGTTGAAATGTATCACTTAGCTATACCTTCTTAATTTGCTTAGGTTTTTTAAGATCCTTACTTATTTGGTCTACCCATGGACTTTGAGAAGTGAATTACAATTACTGCTAACATGGCTCCTCTTCACCCTGATGGACTTCTGTCCATCGATGTGATCCTGTCTGTCCTGTAGTACATGCAGTGTGAAGGCTGATGGTCTTTGGTGCATAGATGTCATAATTATTCTCACTTTGTTGTGCCTTTTACCATTTAAAGTGCCTTTTCTCTGGCTCCTCTAATGTCTTTTGCCCTTATTTCAATCTGGTCTGATACTGTAGCTCTCATCCCTCCTTTCTTTTGGTTTGGCTGATGTACCTTTGCCTCTTGTTTTGTTTTAAACATCTGAGAATTTTTTTTTCCCCCTATGTGGTTCTCTGAGATGAAGCATAGAGTTGAGTTTTGTTTGTGATCTAACTTCATTGTCTTTTTCATTAATAAGTGGGTTTAGACCAGTTACATTCCTTGATATGGCACATATGTTTGGTCTTATTTCTGTCACGTATTCTGTTATGCTTTTTATCTTGACTTTTGTGATCTGTGTCATCTCGGTTTTATTTTGTGTGATGATTTTATTTTTTCTTCCTTTTCCTTTCTAAGCTCTCCTGCTTCTCTTGTCTGACCTCCCCATCCCCACATCACCTTCTAAGGCCTTGCCTGCTTTAGTTTTCTTCACAATTCTTATTATTCTCTGAAAGTTCATTACATATACAGGTTTATTTTCTTATTTGTCTCTCCACCCCTGCTAGAGTATAAGCTCCACAGAGAAAGAATCTGCTCTTCCCTGTATTCTCAGAACCTGGAGCTGTTACCGGAACATTTTAGTGACAGCTGAATACATATTTGTGGAAGGAATTAATAACGTAACCTTCACAGTCTGTCTCTGAAGTAGGTAGTGTTATTCCTGTGCTTTAGGGGAGGGAAATGCAAAGCGTATGCAGGGTTATTCAGCCTGTGAGTGGCAGAGTGAAGAGTAGTGCATGGTCACTATGATTCGAAAATCCACGTTTTCCCCATGATTGTGCCTCCCAGAATCATATAATGAGCTAGTGGCCTCCAGCTGGATTGGAAGCCTGGGTCTGCTGACTTCTAACCAGAAATCCCACAGTACCATAGTCTTTTAGAAGTAAAGATAAGCAAAAGGAAAGAAAGAAGGAAGTTATCGTGTTATTACTCACAGACTTGCAGGAAAGTTGCACGTACAGTGGTTAGAATTTTTTCTGAGCCATTTTAGAGTCACTGCACCATCGTCCCAAATTCTGTGTATTTCCTACAAACAAGGACGTTCTCTTATTTATCCACAACACAGCCATCAAAATCAGGAAATCAGCGTCCGTTCTACCATCCAGTACTGAGACCCCATTCAAGTTTTGCCAGTCATCCCAATAGTGTCCTTGGTTCCTAAAGGATCTAGACGTGGTTCAGAACCACTGTTGCCTTCAGTTGTTTCATGTCTCTGGTCTCAGTCGATCTGCAACAATTCCTCAGTGTCTCTTTGACTTTTTTTACCTTGGTGCTTCCAGATGTTACCAACCAGCCATTGGTGGAATGCCCCTCAACTTGGGGCATTTGTGGGATGTGTCCTCATGATTAGATTCAGTACCTGTGTCTCTGTCAGTAGTCACAGAGGCAGTGCTGTGTCCTTCTTGCACGTCTCAGATGGCTCGTGAGTTCTGTTTGTTCCACTACCAGTGGTGGCCACCTTGATCACTTGACAAGGCGGTGTCTGCCAGCCTTCTCTGCGATCAGGTTTCTTTGTTTCTCTTGGTAATCAATAAGTATTCTGTGGGAAGGTGCTTTGAAACTTTGTAAATACCGATTCCTCCTTAAACTTTCCTTTGTTCGTTTACTCTGAGTGGATTCGTCATTTCCTCTTTTACTCAGTGTGTTAAAGTATGTGACTGTCGTTATTTATTTTGATGCACAGTGGGAGCTCTTTCAGGCTGACTTCTGTGCCTCTCGACACCTCTCCGTCATTCCCTGGACACTTCCTTGCTTTCTGGCACTAGGTGTCCCAGATTCGTCATGAGCTACAGCTGCGACAGCATCCATTTTCCCCAAGAAGTCTTGGTTCCCTTTAGTGAAGATCATTATTTAGAAACCGAGATGCAGGTGTGAGAATGATCATTCCTACTGCGGGGGGCGGGGGGGGTTGCTACTCCCTGGCCTTCTCAGAGAACACAGCCAGGGAATATACATGTACATATACCTATAAATACACACACGCACACTCAACATCTCTTTCTGTGCATATTGACAGCTACCAGTTCTCTCTGATACCTCTAATTCCAGTCCAACACGGCAAAGTTCCTTCAGGTTTTGTCCCCTTTCCTCAGTTGTACCTCACTTCCTTGGCATTGGGAGATTGGCTTTTGTTATCACTAATGTAATTACCAATTTGTCAATCCCCCCACTGTAACCAGTCTTCCATCTCTGCCCCAACCCTCCCCCACTCTCAGCATGTCAGCCTCTCACACGGCATGGGGCGGATCCCACATGGGGTGGCTCTGCTGTGCAGATGCCCTTCGCCCTCTCCCTGGTCCCCATGCACCCCTGTCCCCACTCCCTTTCTGGTCTCCCATACCCCGCTGCCCCCAAACCCTCCCTCATCCCCCTGGTCCCCCAGGTCCCCCCTGCCCCCACGCCGTGGCCTCAGAACCGAATTTTCCAGGAGGGGTGCCTGACATGAGGCCCTGCCTTTGCCCACGGCACCCCCTTCCTGTCTGTCTCTTCACTCCCTTTCCTGGCTGGTTCCCTGTTCTTATTCTCTGGGCCCCGTTCTCCCCTCTGTCCTCCATCCCCATGGTGCCTCTTTCTGATTCCCCTATGAGGATCTGTGCCTGTCTCTCATTCTCCATGAACTCACGGGGATGAGGTCCAAGTTAACGTCCATCTCCAGGGCCTGTTCCTTATGTGACCCAGAGGAGGCACAAGGCAAATGCTTGTTGAGTGACTGGTAAATACTAAGCCTTCAACAAACGTTTGTTCTGTGAATGAATGAATGAATGAATGAGAAAGTCTGTTTCCCGAAGGAGTTCACGGGCTTGTTGGGGAGAAAGGGTGTGTTCCTACTGGACAAAGATAGATGGGCCAGAAGACTTACGCTGGGGAAAAACATCTCTGTCCGTTCGTAAAGGTGCCTCTGGCTCTGGGTTCTGAGAGAAGCTTCTCAAACCTCCTCGTCATCCGCAGCCCCGAGGAGCCTTAATCGTGACGATGCTCCTTTCCTCGGGCTGGGCCTGCTTGAGTTCTCTCCTAATCACAGTGGAAAGTGAAATCGGGAGAATCGAGACGGCTGGTTTGAACGGGTGCTAACTAGTGCAGATGTAGGTCAAGTCCAGGTCTCTGCGAGCTTCTTAGTCCCAGAGTTTCACATGAGCTTCCAGGCAGAGCTCACACACGTTTCCTGCAGCGCTTACTCCGTCGCTCCTGGACCTGTTGACGATCGGCGTCCTGGGATGCTGGTACCCACGGGCCCTCCGCCGGCTCATGTAATGACAGGCACTTCACTGCAGTTGAACAACTGCTGACATAAAGCACTTTGTCCCAGTGTGTGGGACAGCCCCGGTGCGAAAGTGACCCACCTCAATCCAGGCTGCAGGGGTGGGTTCTGCTGGACTGGGTGGTCCCAGGCCCTTTCTGTTTGCTGAGATTTCACCTCTAGGGTCAGGAAGAGAGCATCAGGGATCTTTCCAGTGCTGTGGGAAGATCCACTGTGTGAGGCTGGAGGCGCTCAGAGCTCTGCAGGGCTTGCCCACAGCACGCCCTCTGCCATCTGCCCTACAAACACCGCCTGCCTTGCCCCCCCTCCCCGGGGCCCCTGGAGCAGGTGGAGGACCCTCACCTCACAGAGCCGGAGACGGGGCTCTGCAGAGACAGCAGTGAGTCTCCCGGCCAGAAAGTCACAGAGCTGGCGCTTGAATCGACCACAGGACTCAGCTTCTGTCACATTGTTGTAGGTGTTTTCCGTTTCTTAAATAAGAAAGTGATTTCAAGGTATGCAACATGCTAAAAACAAGGGATGGAGGTTTCAGTCTTTCTCTAGTTTTCTCATTGTTTCTTTGCAAGATAAAAACTTTAACCCCTAGGGCTTCCATCTCGCAGGAAATTTGCTCTCTGGATGCTACACCCTTTTCAAACATAAGTTGTGGTTAGAGAGAAGAGTCGTGGAATGGGGGTCTGGATGTGCATCAGCTGGGACTCACGGCACCGGTGAGTGGGATCTCTTGTTCTTCTTGATGCCTCGTCCAGGGACAGACAGCACAGCAAAGAGCCTCGGGTGCCAGCTGAGGAAACGGCTCCTTGGACGAGCCAGCCCCTGGGGCTTCTGGCCGGGAAGCTCACTCAGGAGGAGGATGCGTCTTCTGACTGAGTCTGCAGCCAGGCGAGCCGTCGGGAGCACGGCTAGCGAAGGCCATTAGACAGGACCTTGCTGAGACCCTGGTGTCCGCTGCTCTGTTAAACGGAGCCGAGGCAGCTCAGCGCTCTGGCTGGTGAAGGCCGTCTACCGGATAGGTCACGTCACTGCTGGGCGGGGTGGCCGTGGCTGCTGCAGGCTCCCCCCCGGACTCGGGTCCAGGCTGGCTGGGGGCAGCAGCTCCCCCACATCCCAGCCCCGTCTCTCACCGTCTGCCGTCCATGGCAGAGGCCTCCCTGCTGGACTGCCACCGCCACCGCCCCTCCTCCTTCCCTTCCAATCACCATGTTCTGTGCTGAGGCCCAAAGACGTCCTAATAGCAGTGGCCCTTCCCTGTCCCAGCTCGTCCTGCCGGCCTGTGTCACCTGAGACAAAGCCGGAACACCAGCATCTGGGGTGCAGACTCCTCCCTCCACTCACCCCGCGGCTTCCTCACGTCACGCAGGGTGCCTCACAGGCCGCTTCCCATCCGGTGGGGGAGCTGTGGGAGTCCCCAGGGGGGTCACGTCCACTTCCGTGGTGGCCCATCCAAGCAGCCTTGCCTGCCCTTCCTCCGCTTTTCCTCCAAGGCTCAGGTTTCCTTGTGGAACTGTCCCCATACTGCCCGGTCACGTCACCTTTCCCCTGCACTGGCTACCCTTGGCACAAACGCGGCGAGTGCCGGCCCGTGTGCGTGCGCCATGCTCCTGTATATGTTGGCCATGCCAGCTCTGTGCCCTTGGGCTGGTGGTGCCTTATATTCTTCTTAAAGTACTCTCTGTCTCGCCATCTGGGATAGAAGCTCTTTGAGTACGGATATAGGATCAGCTTTTCTTATTTCCGCTGATTCATTTGAGAAGATGCTGGAGGGTGTACATACCTGGGTTTTCAGTTTACGAAGTGCTTGCATGTCTGTGTTGCATCAGAGCCTCGGAAAGGCCCTGCTGGGCTGGTAGCGTCACTGTCCCTGCTCTACAGAGGAGAGCCCTGGGGCACACAGCCAGGCTAAGTGACTGGCCCAAGGTCTCCCACCCAGGACATCAAATCCAGGCCTCTGACTCCCTCTGCTGTGCTCATCGACTCCTCGCAGCTCCTCCCCTGAGACCTTGTACCTGGGCATCAGGCCTGGTGACAGCAGGGCGTCTTCTGCAGGGAGGGAGTAAGGGCACCTGCCAAGATCTGCACTTGGGGGGTGGGGGGCGCCCAGTCCCACCAGAGAAGAGCAAGTGAGTGGTCAGAACGCTTGGGCCGCCTTCACGCTGAGCCGGGAGGCGGGGGGGCCAGGGGGGAGACCCGCGGTTCCCGCCCAGTCGCCTCCACCTCCCTGTGGACTCGGGAGGCAGCTGCCCTGGGCTGGAGTCCCGGCTTCGTGACCCTAGAGACTCTCTTGCCCTGAGGCCTGGGTGGTGGCTGTGAGGGCCAGCAGCCAACCCATAACAGCGTCAGCCCGCCGTTCTCCCTTGGCTCCACAAGGCATCTTTTAGGGAACTAAGGCCTGTCCTTGAGTAGTTAAAATCCCAGCCCTGTGCCCCGTGCAGACAGGGGGCTGTGTGTGGCCTGCTGGGGCTGTGCCCGGACGGATGGGTGACCTGGGTGGCGTTTCGACCCCCCTTGGCAGACGGTGCTGTCCCCAGGGCCTTCGATGCCTGAATCCTGGCGGGGACCCACTGGGCTTCCTGGCAATCCTGGGAATGTCGCTGTTTCCCCACATCCTGGATTCTGTTTCCAGCCTGCCACAGGGAGAAAGCTGCTCACTGCCCGTGCTGGCAGGCCCGTCCTCGTCTCATTGGCGGCGCACGTATTTTTAGCTGCAGCATTCAAACCAAAGCTGCAAATGAGCCAGTGCATGCGGCGTGCATGTGCTGGTGGTGGAGTGGGCTGCCTCGGCCTTCCCCAGGTTGACAGGTTTGCCATCTCAGCCTTTCTCAAAGGCAAAAACATCCTTCCTAGACATGCCAGTGGAGGGT
This sequence comes from Lipotes vexillifer, assembly GCF_000442215.2. NCBI lineage: Eukaryota > Metazoa > Chordata > Mammalia > Artiodactyla > Lipotidae > Lipotes > Lipotes vexillifer. Next base: position 3,651,448 of record NW_006791731.1, read on the forward strand.
CCACTCAGAACAGGCCTGCTGCGGGAGGCATGAATGAAGGATCGGCTGGAATGGGGAGCGGCGCCTTGCCCTGCCCGCCTTCACTGGGTTGGCACTCCAGGCGTTGGGCCGGGCCCAGGTCTCAGCAAGAGCTGAAAGGGACCTTGGAAAGCATCTCATTTATTTATTCTCCCACTTTGCATTAAATTCAGCCAATTCCTGTGGCTTTTTCTCATGGAGAAGATGAGCCAAATGACCTTTTATCTGTGTTTTTGGAAGTGTCTGCTGAGATAAAGGTCTAGGCTTCAGGTGAGGTTTCTGGCTTCCCGGCCAGAGGAGGGGCCCTAGACCTGTGCTGCCGGCTTCCCTGCTTCTGGCGCTGCCAGCGGGGGAGGCCCCTGGCAGCCTGTCCCTGCTCAGGGGCGTCCCAGCCCAGATCGGACTGAGTTAGGACTGCTCAGCACACGCGACTGTGGAAGGCAGGCCGGGCAGGAAGAAGGGGCCACTCCGCACGCGGTTGCATCTCAGGAGGCCGGAGGGGCGGTGGGGTCACGCAGAGCTTGGTCCTCCCCGATGGGTGGGGTGGTCAGGAGGCGGAGGGTGGGAGGGAGCAGGCACTGGCCTTGCCCGTGCGCTCGAGGCCCGGCATTAGGGGACCACCCAGGGGCACAGGCGTTTCCCTTTGGTGGGTGGACGAACAGCTCGTGGTTCTGACAACTCGCCCAGGATCAAGCATCAGGAAGTAGGGCCGGATCTGGGCCCCAGGCTCACCACCCCAGCAGTCCTCGTACCCCGTCCATCGGCCGGCAAAGAGGAGGAGGTGCCTTTCCCTGGTGGTGGGACAGCTGGATGCCCCACGCCGACTGCCTCCACGGCCTCGCCCGGAGCTGTCCGCTGGTCCCTCCGTACAGCTGAGCAGACCGAAGGCCGGGCAGGTCAGGTGGCTCACAGGCGCTGGTGTCTGAGCCAGTCCCACCGCAGCCCAGGAGCCATCAGCAGTGCAGGGCACGTGCCTGGACACAGGAGCTCTGGCTTCAGTTGTGGGCCTGCGTGACCCTGGATAAGTGATCCTGCCCAAGTGCTCGCTCACTTCTCCCTCCGACAGGCCTTCCCCGGGCTGGGCTGAGGGTGGAGTGAGGTCCCGAGTGCGTGGGCCATGACTGAGGTGACACCCTCAGGGGGAGAGCTCATGGGAGCGTGAATGCGGGTGGGGCCTCCCAGGCCACCTGGCCTCCCGCATGGGGTCCTGTGTTTGCAGGACCAGAACCAGGTTTGCCTCCTCCTGGGCTGTCCCTGTCCCTCAGCCACCACCAGACGGGGCTATTGGCCTCGCTCTGCTTTACCCGCCATTTTTCTGTCTTACCCACATTGTTCAGAATGTGCTAAGTAAGCACAGAGCAGATGCTTCAGGGAGAGTGTTTGAAATTAAGCTGTGTAATTTCTTAGGAAGGAAAAGAGGTCTGGAAGCAAATGTGGGTCAGCTTGGGCTGCAGTGCTAAGAGGTTTTGGGGGAAAATAGCTCCTTCCCGTTTGAGGAACTGACAAAGGAAGCTGTCCTTTGAAAGGTGCTGGCCTTCGGGCCACTTTGAAGCCAGACCTTGAGCCAGACGAGGCAGCTTCCAAGACTGAGCTGCTGACCTTTTCCCGACGGCCCCTGACAGCATCCCTCTCCCCGAGGCCTTGCCTGCTGACGCGTCACTGGACGGTTGATCCAGTCCAGCAGCTGGAAGAACCCAGCCGAGTGGCCTCCACTCTCGGAGATGTCAGTTTTGTCAGAGGATCGGCCCCTTAGCTTGAAACGAGTTCACCAGATCTCCCTTGGTGGTGGAAAATGTAAAGATCCTGGTGGAATAGAAAAATGCAGGGCACCGCCCTGTCTGCCAAAATCACAGCAGATCAGGAAGAACATGGGCTCCGGGGCCCTGGGGCCCTGGGTCCTCCTCTTCCTTGGGTCCGATGCCTTTCCTTGCAGAACCTTAGTCTCTGGATCTGTAAAGGGAACCCCACACAGTCCCCGTTTCTGTGACTGAGCTGAAGGTTAAATGACACAGTGTATCCCTAGCATCTGTCGAGCAGGAGTGTGTGGGGCGATACCTTCTCAACGATAGTGAGCCGTATCATACAAACAGATCGGCCGAGCTTAGCCGTCGTGTCGAGAGCCCCTGGGAACCTAATGATAAACACACACTCGAGCGAGGCTTTACGACCCCTTTTGTTAAGAGCCGACCACTTCCTGCAGGTGTTTCAGCCCTGTTCACCCCAAAGTACGCTGGCTCTTGCGGAAGAACCCTGATTTCTCGAGGGCGGGGCAAAATTCCATCATAACGAGGCAGCCGAGGGCGGGGCAGTGGAGTAGGCGATCCCTTCACTGTGTCACAGAGGAGGCGGGGCTCAGAGGCTCAAAGCGCCAGCTCCCCATCCCCCAGCGCGTAGGTTCGTTCCGTAGGACCCAAAGCACAGCCCCTCCTCTAGTCTGGAGTGGGCAGAAGCAGCCACTCCAGGCATGCGTGGAAACCAGCTCTTCCTGACAGCATATGTGGCTTGACAGGATGTACAGGAGTGCAGCCGTGGGAAGGTGCCAGAGAGCCGCTTCCTGCCAGCCTGCAAGATGCCTGCTGTGCCGTGGCCACGTGGTTCCCGGGATCTGCAGGCTTATTGCAGCCTTGTCAAGAAGCAGGTCTAAACAGGGCGGGGGG
>NW_006791731.1:3654480-3659570 GCF_000442215.2 Lipotes vexillifer
GCTAGGTGGGGGGCAGACCCTGCAGCAGGAACCTGCGGCTCTGCCAGAGGCCTGGAGAGAGGCCACCCGCCATGCCAGGGACTGGATCAGTCAGCACTCGCTTCCTGGGTGCATACTGTGAACCCAGCTCTGGGCCTGGAATGGGGTCCAGGGGCATGGGCTGGTAGGAGACGCTGAAGGCCGTGGGTGTAGCCTGGCGTGACGGGAGGAGCTGGGCCTCAGGTGTCCTGAGCTCATGTCCCGGCCTAGCAGAGGACCTTGAGTGTGTCGTGAGGACTGTTGGAACCTCCGTGTGCTCGGGACACGGCAAGGCACAGGAGCGGCTCAGAGCCTGGCTTCGGGGAGCTGACCCTCTCGTGGAGAGGCAGACCCTCGCTTACCTGCCTGTCACTCATGTAGCTCGGCAGTGCGATGGCACCAAGGCCCGTAGGTGACCGTGGAGAGGGCGGGAAGGCAGTAGGGCTTGGGTTTCCTGGGGAGGGGGCCGGGGGAGGTGACGTCTGGGCAGAGATAAGTAGCAGAGGCGGGCAGCAGTGCGGGCCTAAGGGTACGGTGTGCCAGGGTCGGGTGCGCGTTCCATGGGGCCGTGTGCCTGGAGCCCGGACGCTGAGGGGCAGCCGGAGAGTCCAGATGTGGTGGGGCATATGTTTCGTAGCAGGAAGACACAGGGGTCCCACTCGTGGCCCGTTTTCCTTGTGAAACAGGAGGGGAGGTCATGTCACGGGATAGGATTGGGGCGGTTGTGTCGTGGGTGCTGGAAGTTTGAAGAGTTCGGAAGAGTTTACCTGTAGTTACAGGGGCGGAGGGAGCTTGGCCGCAGTCAGAACTCATGACTCACACGCTGAATTAATGCAGGAAGAGGAGAGGGAGGGAGGCGGTCCCAGCAGGAGCTGAGGCTGTTGAGTGCCACGCCTGACAGACAGAAGCTTCTTGGTCCTCCATCCAAGCTGCCAGGAGTGCGTGGGCAGGGCCGGGAAGGACCAGGGAGCGGGGGCGGGGGGCCGCTGGAGCAGAGGAGTTTGCCCTGGATTGTGTTTCCAGGGGGCTGTGGACATCCGTGCCTCCAGTTCCCAATTCTCCTTCCCCAAACCTGAAGCCTTAGGGGGAATGCAGACGGGTCAGTGCAGACTTTTCAGCGGTGTTTACAGTCAGGGAGACCTGGACACAGCTGGCCTCCAGCAGGTGGGTGGACGTGTGGTTCCGAGGACAGAGGTCAGCCCAGGTATGGGGCTCTGAGATGGAGCACCGGGCAGGTGTGGGCAGAAGGGACTAGGGAAGCGGCAAGCTGGTGACAGAAGCCCGGAGGAAGGGGAGGGGTCCCAGTGGACACGTGCCCCAGAGCGCTCGGATGACAAGGCGGTGCCGTGCTCTGTGACCCCCCTCTCTTCCTGTCCCTGCGCCCGTCATGCCTGTGTTCTTTGCACCAGGCTCCTCCCACGTGGTTCCGTGGTTCCTGCTCACAGCACCTTACCTCTCCCCCCTGAGAGACCGACATCTTTCATTTTGGGTGGTGGTTATTCATGTGGGTGTTTCACCCTCCGACGTCATCTTCCTGAGGTCAGAATCCCCCCTGTCATTTGGCTCCCAGCCCCTCTCTGCGACGCCCGTGGCTCTGGACACAGACTGTCACTGTCCGTGGTTTCTGAAGTGCAAGTCGGGGCTCGGGGCTGACGTGGGACCTGGTGCTTCCGGGGGTTACAGGCAGCCCGAGCACTGGAAGGGTCACTGCACACTTGGAAGCACGGGGTCTTCTGGACGGGGAGACAGCTACAGAAAATTGGAGCTCAGAGGTCGCCCTGATGTTTGTGAAATGAACGAACGGCCAGGGGTGGGGAAGGCAGGGCTGTCCTGAGTTGACATTGTGTTCTGATGGCAGTATTGGTTGCGGGATAGATTGGTTTGAATTACCTTGGCTGAGTTTTGTTAGAAATCCATTGGAGCTTTTGAGAACCCACAGGGGGAATGTCGCAGCCCGCATTTCACCCTGGGCGTCCTTCCCCGGCGCCCCCAGCCCCGGCCCCATGCTGGCCTTTTGTGCGAGTAGAGCTGGGGCAGCCGCTCTCCTGAAGCACAGAGGCCCGTGGCGAGCATCGTGGGGCCACCCAAGCGCCTGGCACAGGAGCAGGCCGGCTGCCTGGGCCATGTTGCCCTCCCCCACTCCTGGGAGCCTGTGACAGTCTCATCAGGACCCGGGTCTGCAGGGAGGGTGCTTCCTGAGCTTGTTCTGTGCTCAAGGGAGACGCGGACCTTCGTCTCAAGCCCGTGTGCACTCGGTTAATGCCCGCGCGCAGCCTGGCGGGGCGTCGGCCGCGTCACCGACTCGGTTGTTTGTTCACTCAGCAAGCATCTGTTGAGCGCTGCGGCGTGCACCGGGCGCGGCCTAGACTCTGGAGGCACAGGGATTGCAAAAGGCTTTGTCCTCAGCCACTCACATTCCGCTGAGCAAGTGTGTCAGCCGGGGGCTGGCGGTGAGTTGTCCTCAAACGGCGCAAAATTACACGCACTGTATGTGGGGATTCGTTTCTCTGGGAACGGGGTCTGTAGTTTTTGTCAGATTTTCAGAGGGTTTTGTGGCCCTACGGGGGCGGGGTGTCTCTACTGAAAAGCACAGACGCGGGGTCCCCTCCCGCCTCCCTTTGCTCCACCTGGAAAACTTAGTCCGTCCTTCAGGGCGCAGCTCAGCTGTCTGTCACCCCCTCCCGCCGCGGACCTCAGAGCTCCCTGCGTGAGCTCTGGGAGCGCATCCCGCACACGTGTCTCCCGTGTCCTCTGGGTCCTGGGCCCAGGCCCTGGCCGGGCTCCCCTCCGTCCCACGCATCTTGCTGGCTGCCTTGGGGCGGTGCTGGCATCCGGACCCTTCCTGTGGGTGCGAGGCTGACCGCCACAGGCAGTGCTGCCACCAGCCGGGGAGCAGAATCGCCCTCGGTCATTCTCTTTCTCAGACGCGGAACCTGCCAAGCTGTCATTAGGAGGAAGCGTTAATTTCCCTGCTTTCTGAAGCTATGGCACGTTATCACCCACATGCCTTTTCTATTTCTGGAAGCGTGAACTTTATTCTGCAGAAATCCAGCTTTGCTTAGTAAGCAGCAGAAAGCCCTGCTTTCCGCTGAATGTCTCTGTGGGTCATGGGGCCGGTGAGAGCGTTGACGGTCGCTTCTAAGACCGGAAGCGCAGGACGGGCTTGATGATGGGGAGCTGGCGGCCGCAGGCGCCCGTGAGCCCTGAGCCAGGGCTCGGACGTCAGGCCACACAGCCGCGTGGGCCACCTGGGCGTCGGTTCAAGTTAGCATCACCTCTTGAGTTTGACTCGGGCCAGCGATCGGGGCACGGGGTGGGGGAGAAGCTCCCGACCTGGGCATATTCTCACGCGGTGCTGAGAGCACAGAGCAGTGCCTTGTCCGGTCACGCGGTGCTGAGAGCACAGAGCAGTGCCTTGTCCGGGGCCGAGCGGGGAGAGCTCATGGAAGAAGTGGCATGTGACCGAGGGCTGAAGCAGCGGCAGGATTTCAGCCCCGGGAGCGGAGGGAAAGGTTTCAGGCCAGAGGCAGCAGGATGAGCAGGGCCTGGGCGGGCCGGTGACGCAGGTCCGCGGCGCGAGGGTGCGGGGCTGATGGAGGCGCAGGCTGGGTGCCCGGCGTTCCCGCCCCCCGGCTCTCAGCTCCACCGGCCGGCTCTGGCCTTGGCAAGACCACTGATCTTCCTGACTCTTCAGCGTCCAGGCCCTGCAGATACAGGGCTGGCCCAGGGGTCACACGAACGGGCTGACCTCAGACAGTGGGTCCCCCATACGCCCCCCCCCACCACCACCACCACCACCACCACACGGGCACTTGTCTCCTCCTGTGGAGTCCCTGCACCCGCCCGGCTGCCTACTGTCCATAACACCTGACAGGAGAGCGCAGAGAAAATAGAGAGCAACTGCAGAGTCCATCACAGAGCTTGGAGAAGGTGCGGAATTTCCTGAAGTTGGTGAAATGATCCAGGAGAGCTTCCTTTGGACCCCGAGCCCTGGGCTGAGGAGGACCTGGGGGCAGAGCTGAGAGCTAAGGGTAGGGGGTGCGTGGGCCAGCGCGGGGCTCTCCAGGAGGTGCACAGAAATGACCCTCCTGCGCTGCCGCTGCCGCGTGGAGTGAAGCCAGCGGGCGCGCTGTGCTCTCGTGCACGCTCTCAGAAAAGGGCAGGAAAAGACGGTCACAGCTTGGCTCTTCCCTTGCTCTTTCAAAGACTTAGTACCTCTGGCAAATATAACCTGGCTTGTATTAAGTATAACCTAAAGTGAACTTGTTTTCATACTTCTTTTCATTTTATTTCCAAAGTAAAGCCTCACTTTTACCTTATTTTCACTATTTGCCATGACAATTTGGTCCCATTTGTAAGTGGATTCACGTAAAAGTAGCCTTTTCTCCAGCCGTTCTCCTCAGCGGGCAGGGCCTCCTGTCCTCAGGACAGCTGCCTGTTCAGTGGCCAGTTGATGGTGTTTGAAAGGCGGGTGGGTCCATAGGCCAGGCCACTTGGGTCCATGGTGCCCTTGTCTGCGGCTCCCTCCACCCGCCGCGGGCTTCGTGGCAGCTGCTAGGGAGGAGCTCACGCCCCCACGGCAGTTTTTCCTGGTGGGAGAAGGGCTTCTACCTCTGCCTGGGAGGTGGCAGCCAGCCGAAGGGACCCCATGCCGGCTCCTGACTCTTGCGGGGAGCGGCTTCCAGGCCCCGTGGCTTCCCTGGCTGGCCTTTTGCTGTGTGTGGCCATGAGAGGCCCGGGCCCTGGACGGGCATCGGCAGGCAGGTTGGGGTCCCCACTGCCCTGCTCGCCCACCGTGTGGCCTTCAGTCTCCTCAGCTGACAAGTGGAGGAAAAGTGGGCACCATCCCTTAGGGCCACAGTCGGGATGCAGTCCGAGGTTGTGTGCAAGTTCTCTGTGGAGACACGGGCAGCAGTGGTGTTTCTCACCCTGCTTCCACGGCTAAGGCCCCGGCAGCTTCAAATGCCCACTGGGTCCCCGTTGTGCTCAGAATACAGACTCCTCGGGCCTCCCTGGTGGCACAGTGGTTGAGAGTCCGCCTGCCGATGCAGGGGACACAGGTTCGTGCCCGG
>NW_006791731.1:3660163-3664411 GCF_000442215.2 Lipotes vexillifer
CCCGTGAGCCATGGCCGCTGAGCCTGCGCGTCCGGAGCCTGTGCTCCGCGACGGGAGAGGCCACAGCGGTGAGAGGCCCGCGTACCGCAAAAAAAAAAAAAAAAAAAAAAAAAAAAAAAAAAACCCCCCCCCCCAGGGCCCGCCCGGGCCGGGGCCCCCCTGCTGGCCCCCAGCCTCGCCCGTCTGCCATGCTGACCTATGTCGGAAACCTCGGACGATCACCCCTCCGTGCCTTTTCTTTCTGCCCTGTGCACCTTCCTGCTCTTCTTTGAAAACGCAGCACAGGCACCGCATCCCCATCTGAGCTGGCTGCCCCTACCCTGGGTTCCAGAGCATCTTGCCTGACTTTCCACTGCCCTTCCTGCCTCCTCTCACAGGCTGTGAGCCCTCCTAGAGAGCAGAGGTGTGACTGAGTCATTTGTGACCACACGCCGAGCGCCGCGCCAGATCCGTGACGGTGCTCGGTGCTCGGAGAACATCTGAATGAAAGATGAGTGAAGGAACAGACGGGTGAATGCGTGAGTGGATGAGGGCGCTGTCTTCCACCTTGGCTGGCTCTGCCTGCACTTTCCCTCGACCGCCTCCCCTTTCCTCCGTCAGTCCTTTCGGGTGGCGCCAGGTTTTGACACGGGAAGAAATTAATTCTGAAAGCAAGCCTGTCACATTTACAAATGGAGACCGTGCTCAGACACGGTTAATGCAGTCGCTGTTGAGAAAACAAGCCCGCCCGCCCCCCGCCCCCAAGTCCGGAGCTTTGCTGTTGGCCTGCGTTAACAGGGGAGCCCTGGGGAGGCTGCGGTGAGCCTCTGGAGGAGCCCTGGCTGCACAGCCTCTCCTGCTAGAGCTCAGGCTGCTGTCAGGAGTTGTGGGCTCACTTCCCGGCCTCCTGGTCCCAGAGTCGGGGGGCAGAGGAGGGAGGGGGCACCCAGGGCTCTCTGAGGTCTGTCTCCTGGGGGAGCAGAGATGGCTTGGGACACAGGCCCCTGGGAGGCTTGGCGTTGGTCCTGAGAACGTTCCAGGTACAGTTGGCTATTGGAAAAGGCACGTTGAGGTGAGGCACTAGGCACATAGCTGCCCCCAAGGTAAGACTCCTCCCCAACCCCCGCCAACCCGACCTGCAGCCCTGCCCAGTGTCTGCACGCCCCTCTTCCCACAGACCTCCCCACAGTCCCAAATCTTTGTGGTGCCAAGGGTATGGTGGAAGGGATTCCCACGCTGGAGTGAGGATGGATGAGGTCACCGCTGAGAGAGGGAAGGGGCCACTGCATGTCCTGAGTCTGAACTGAGTCACTACTCCTCGCAGCCACCGTCTCGTGTCATCTTTGATGTAACCCAGGGAGATGGAGAAACCATTCCCGTGTTACCGGGGAATAGACTGAAGGACGGGGACTTGGGGAGCTGGGGTCAAGTCAGACAGCGTGTTTGGACCTGGTTCTGTTGCTCTTCCACCAAGCACACCGCCTCCCAGTTCCCTGGTTCTGTAGGAGGCTGTGCTGGCTGGGCCCGGTGATGTGCAGGGGATGCTTGGAGGTCACCCGAGGGAATTGCCCATCTTACAGGCTGTATAAACCGTGCATCAGCTGGTGGCCCCAAGGCACAGGGTCAAGATGGGCCTTCCAGGAGGCGAGTGCTGTTTTCAGGGCAGCTTCTGGGTACCCCACACCTGACGGGGCTTCTCATCAGCCATTGCCGCAGGGAGGGTACAAGGTACTGGGTTGGCCGGTTCAGAATCACCGACCCCCTGTCTCCTAAGGCTCCTTATTTAGAAGGTCAGGAGCAGAGCCCAAGTCTGCGTGTGTAACGGACAGCCCACATGATGATTCAGATAAGCCCAGCTGGGGACCCTGCCCTTCGCCGTCCTGGATCCCCACGGGACTCACAGCTTCGGCGACGCCACTATCATTTGAAGTTGCCAAATCTGAGGCTCAGGGAAGTGACAGAACTTGGCGAGGCACCGGAGCTGGGATGCAGACCCCACCAGGGCCTCAGAGCCAAGGCTGGCCACCCAGTGACCCAGGGGCCCTGCAGTCACAGCTTGGGATTCTCAGCAGGATTCTCAGGCCCGGAAAGTCCAGCGCCTGCTTCCCAGGTTCTGAGCAGAACCAGTACTGAACTGCTGTCTGCTCACCTCCACGCCCAGTGGCTTCATGGTCCCGATGCAGAGTCGCTGGGCCTGATTGTTTGTTTGTCTTTTGATCAGCGGCCCAGCTCCTGGTTGCAGGGTAACTGCGTAGGCCCAGTGGTCTTCCAGGCATGTTTGTGGAGGAGGCAAAGTCTCCTGCCTCCCGGAGACATGAACAAATAATGGTTTAATGATTGACGCTCCCACCTCAGAGCACCGTGCCAGCTGCATCTGAAGATGATTATCGCCCAGCGGAAGGAGCCAGGAGCCTATCCAGAGCCCGGGGGCCCCGCTGGCAAGGGGGGGAGCCAGGTCAGTGTGATTTGCAGGGGGAAGGGGGAGGCCAGCGTGCTTCCCAGTGAGGGTCCCAGCGTGCCCAGCACCGGCCTCCGTGCCCACTTGGTGCCCCCTTTGCTGGGCTCCTTCAAGACCCACCACTGCCAACGAGTCTCCTGAGAGATTTGAGCAGGAGGGAGAAAGGAGAGAGCAGTTCATTAGAGTAGCGTAGCGTTTGTTACGACCTGACTGTGTGCCGGGCGTTATGCCGAGCCCTCCTTGTGAAGGAGCTGCTGTGATCCCTGTGACTCTCGTCCCGCCGAGGCTCAGAGAGGTTACGTTCCTCTTCCAGAGCCACACAGCTGGGAGGTGGAGGAGCCAGGTTTGAGTCTTGGTGCCTGGCTAGGCTGCCCTTTACTCGGGGCACCCTGTACGCTGGCCGCTGTGCCAGGTGCCCCCACCACCAAGGGAAGGTGCGCCGGAAGCACCCCCACCCGGACACAGCCCGGGTCGCTGAGGGTCGAGTCACTGACCAGATGGAACGGGACCCCAGCCAGGCCTAGACCGCACTGAGCTCCTAGCTTCTTTCTGGAACTAGAAACGTCGTTAACGGCGGCGGCCGAGATCTGAGGCTCTGGGGAGCGGAGCCGGCCCTGTCGAGTCTGACAGGCCTTGACAAAGAGAAAGAGATGATCTCGGTGCTGGATGTTCCACAGTCGTCAGGAGAGTGGAGAGATATTTCAAGTGTTGGAAGAGCTCAACCTGCAGAGATTTCTGAGCACAGTGAGCCTCCAAGGACCTGATAAGCTGGTAGAAAGTGATGAGCCTTCCAGCCCAGAGCACTCAAAGACACAGCATGGTCAGAGGTGTTCGTTTTCCTTGTTTTGTTGTTTTATTGCAGTGAGACCATTTGCCCTGAGAATTAAAACAAAACAAAAATTCAAAACAAAATCCCACATAATGTCTGCATATTTTGCATATTCATTGTATAGTTGTATATAATCTGTATATATGTAATAATTATGTATAATTACAATAATTAGGTGGCATATGTAATATTAAAATATGAAACATCTCCATATTTGTTTACCAGTAAGAATAAGAAAACCAAAACAAGATCCCTCTGCCTCCTCTCGAAGGTTACCGCTTTCAGTTGGCCATCACCTTGCCACCACGCGCCCTAACCACTGAGGGCGCCTGTCCCCAGGCTCTGCCCCGGGTCCCCAGAGTCAGCGCTCTATGCCGAGTTCCACCCTCCACCCTTAGCTGTTCTCCAGGTCTGCTCCTCGCCCCTTGGGCTGGCCCTGCCTTCTCCTGGTCCTGACTGTTGCTGACCCGGAGGAAACAGTCCCAGTCCCACGGCTTTAGAACTGACTTGCACCCTTGGGGAGACCAGTGGTTGGAGCCCTATTCATTCGCTCGCTGTTCATTCATCTGTTTGCTCGCCCATTGATTCAGCAAGCGTTCCGTGAACCCCCTGCCTTGTGCTCGGCGTCAACCGGGGTCTGTCCCTTTTGTCCCAGCTCTCCTAATGGTGGGCCAGACAGACTCCTGAGTCACGGAATCCACGGCCCGTGGTGCATATCAGGAGGGAAGCCCAGGGACGCCTTCTTTGCTCTTTCCGCAGTGGAGGGGATTTGGAAGGTGCTTCTGAGCGACGGTGTGCTGCCCCCCGGCTGCCCCCCGGCTGCCCCCCGGCTGCCCCCAGGCCGCCCCCAGGCTGCCCCCCAGGCCGCCCCCAGGCCGCCCCCAGGCTGCCCCCCAGGCCGCCCCCAGGCCGCCCCCAGGCTGCCCCCAGGCTGCCCCCTGCTGATCACCCCAGGGGACCCAGGCTGCTCAGGAAGACAGCG
>NW_006791731.1:3664471-3675523 GCF_000442215.2 Lipotes vexillifer
CCGCCCCACCCCCATCCCTGCCACGGGGGGCTCTGTTGGTGGGTACTGAGTGTGGGGCTCGCTGACCACACAGCTGTGACGGGCAGGCCTTCCCAGGACGGAGGGTGGCACTTCGAGGTGCTGACGGGACAGGAGGGTCACCTCGGAACATTCCACAAGATGCCTAGGTCGGAACCATTCCTGGGAAAGAAGCCACAGAGAACGCTTTGGAACTAAGAGCACGTGTGGCCTGGCCAGCAGCTCTCACAGCTGCTCGGAAGGTGGGCGTGGGCAGGGGCCTGCGGACAGCCGTGTCTCTGCTGCTTTGCCTCCGAGGATCCCTCCCCCCAGGGTCCGCCCACGTTTGGAGAGATTGTGTCCCAGCCTGTTCAGTGAAGGACGATGAACTCACTTTTTCGTCTCAGTAATCAAAGCCACACCGCTGTCAAGCGGGGCTGCTGCCGGCCCGTGGTGACCCTTGTAACCGCGCAGAGCGCGGGAGCTGCGCACCCGAGCCCGGGGAGGAAGCGTACGGCTTTCTTTGGTTTCTGCCGGTTTGGGGTCAGATCTCAGGGACCAGGTGTTCTGTTTCCTGGGTGCTCAGCAGCGTGCTCTCCCCCAGGAGGGCCTCCAGGATGCCGGCTGTGCTTGGTAACCCAAACCAGCATCCTCTCTCCTTCACCCGCTTCACGCGCGCGGAGGGCGGCCGGACTGTTTGCAGCCTCCTGACCTTGGAGAGCTCTTCCTCATGCCACCGCACAGTCTCCCCAGAATGTTCACAGTGAAATTAGTTTCTGCAGCCACTACATATGCTCCAGAATCATTAAGTATGAGTATGTCCAATAAGTCCATAGGAAGTCCTTTCCTTCCCTAACTGGTTTGCTCGTTGAACATTCAGATTCGGTTTTCTGGCGCTCTCCAAGCTTCCCAGGCTGCGTTACCGTGTCGAGGACCCTCTTCATGCTCTGCTTCCTCTGGAGATCCAGCAGTGGATTCCGGCCAGACCGGAGCCTGGGGACCTTCTGCGGAGCCGTCCCAGGTGCCCTTCCTCCCAGGACACATTTTCAGGAAATCTGCCTTCTTTTTTCTTTTTTAAGATTTTTCTTTGGATTTGGACCATTTTTTAAAGTTTTTATTGAATTTTTGGCACTACTGCTTCTGTTTTATGTTTTGGTCTTTTTGGCCGCGAGGCACATGGGATCTTAGCTCCCCGACCAGGATCGAACCCACACCCCCTGCACTGGAAGGCGAAGTCTTAACCAGTGGACCGTCAGGGAGGTCTCGAGCTACCCTCACGCAGCTCCTGGAATCAAGATGCGGGGGCAGCTGGTAGCATTTGGGGGTCAGCATTTGTACTTTCTGAGTTGCTTTGGGCCTGAGCTTCTGTTCCTATTGAAAGCAGATGGTAACATGGGACGGGTGTGAGCTTTTGAATCACACTGACTTAGGTTTGAATCAGGCCAATTTCGGATAAGGTACAATATTCTCTTACCCTGGTACAATGTGCTCCCAGCTCCCACAGTACCTTGTTCCTACCTCCCTTTAGGACCTAGTGCGTCGTTGTGTGGAAGTTCCTCTACTTACCAACAGGTTAGACCCCTGAAAGTCTGTTCACTAGCCTGTCCCAAAGTAACACCATGTAAGTGACCCATTACATCATCTGTTGGTTGGGGGCTGAGCTGATGTGCATTCTCTCCATTATTTAGCTTCCCTTATTCTCGTGAATGTTCGTAAAGTGAAAAGTGTGGATGGAGGAGCCTCCACAGTTTGTTTTTACGTGCTGGTGTCCTCTTTGCGACTGAGAGTCCTTTGAAGGAGGGAGGATATCTTATTCACCTTGGTGCTCCCGTAGCTGCCACGGTTCTTGGCGCGTGACAGGACTTCGATAGGTGATGGTTGGAGAGGTAGACAGGCCTTCGGGCGGGGGGAGACGAGTGCACAGCTGCGTGGTAAATGCTTGGATGGGCCGAGGCACAGTTGGGTGAGCGGGTGGGTGAAGAGTGGAGTGACTGGACAGCTGGTGGGTGGAAAGGACGGAGAGTGCATGCCTAATGGACGGGCAGGTGGCTGTGTGCCTCTGTGCATGCATGGGGGAGATGGCTGCCCAACTCTCTGACAGACCAGAAAGCCTTCCTTGTGTGACTTACATCCCTTCCAGCGGTAACTTTCACGGCCCAGCTTTTGCAGATGGGTTTGGGAGGTATATTAGAGTCTCGCTCTTTCTTTTCTTTGACAGTTACGGTGACTTGTGATGAAAACGTTGTCACAAGTAACCCCGTTTCTCAGCAGGACAGAGGCAGTGCTCCTCAGGGTACTGCTTCTGGGGGCTGCAGGGAGGCGTCCTTGGGAGTCAGGAGCCCCAGGGTCCAGACTTGGCTGTGCCTCGTGAGACCTGCCCACCCTGCGTGAGTGAATATGAGACGGTCACCACTGTAATTGGCACATAACGCTCAAAAACTCTAGTTTTTCTTCCATCTTCCCCACGTGTGATGTGTACCAGATGGGGTGACGGAGGCTGGAGCACTGTGTCAACGGTCGAGCCTCCAGGGGTTCAGGCTCCGAATAACTGGGCTCGAGGTCACTGGGGAGCTGGTACAGGAAGCGGGAAGCGGAGGGAAAACCGTTGGAGGCCCGGGCATTTGTGGGCGAGGAGGGGAAGGGCGCACAGGCCCTCAGGCCACGGGCTGCAGACCTTCCCAGGCCCCCTCCCCTAGAGGTCAGGGGTTGCTGGCGCTGAGCCGGGGCGGAGCCAGGCGCTCCGGCAGAGCTGGCACTTGACGCAGATGGGCTCAGCGGGGGTCCCGACGGGGTGGTGGGGGGTGGACCCTGAGGAAGCTCCTTCACCTCCTGGCCTGTTTCAGGAGCAGGTGGTGCCCACCTCACAGGGCAGCGTGAGGGTTCAGTGAGGCGGAGGGTGAGGGGCCCGCAGCGGGCCTCCTCGTATGGAACACGCTCAAAAATATTCGCCCCCTGGGGGTGTGACCACGATCGTATTCACTATTGTGTCGGGTTGGCCAGAAAGTCCGTTTGGGTTTTTCCATAAGGTGTTATCAGGTTACTGAATGCTATATACCATAATATATAACTGGGACTATAGTATCTATTTACTATGGCAAATAATGTGTTTGTATTATAAAATTAGAACAATTACTTGGCAGTTCCCTCGTAGTTATTAAGAAATTCTTAACGAGGAGCACAGTGAAGCTGCAGAGCTGGATCAGAGCAGGGTTAGAGGAGACAGCTCGACACTCCCATCCCTTCCCGGCTCCTGACGCGCTTCTCTGATACCAGAGCAGGCAAGGCTGGCCAGCGGTGAAGATCGCCGACGCTCCTGGTCCGCGGTGAAGCTCTTCCCGCCATGGGAGCAGCATCCCCGGCGTGGCCCTACGTCGTCTGCTTCCCGTTTGCTCTGTGATCCGCGTGGGGCCCCTTGAGTGTGCCCTCGGGGGCCCCAGGAGATCTGTCTTTTCCTCAGGGATCCTAGACAAGGGCAGAGGAAAAGGGGCCACCCAGGAACCTCCTGCTGGAGACGGGGGCCAGTGGGCACTGGGCAGGTGTGCCCTCAAGTCCCTCGTCAGAGTGGGAGGGGCACTCGCTGAGCCAAGGGGAAGGCTACTTAAGGAGCAGAAAATGGCTCAGCGTGTGGTTAGTCTGGAGCACGGGCACCTGGGTCTGGACTCTTCCGAAACCTCTGATTCACCTAAGCATGTAGATTTCTATTTCAGGGGCTTGGAGCTATATAAACACACGTACATATTTATATGGAGAGGGCTGAGTCTATACGCTTCTGTGTCTACGTATAGAAAGAGATCCAACTTTAGGCGCGTGTGACATGTGGATTTTGAAGAGATACGTGTGTGTGTGTGTGTGTGTGTGTGTGTGTGTGTGTGTGTGTGTGTATTCCATACAGCACATCCTACTTCTCTAACGTCAGTGGAGGATTTTCTTCTCCAGGTTATTTACTAGGTAATCGGTCAGCGTTTCAGTGGCCCTCTGGTGTGTGTGGGTCTGTGTGCACGCGTACAGGCGTTTCACTTACCTTCTCGATCGTTAGAGGCAACGTGGGCTTCAGATCAGGGAGGCCAGATGATGATGTTTCCTGGGAGGCAGCTCGCGGAGTGGGTGCGGCACCCGTCCCTCACATGATGCCTGCGCGGGCCGGGGCTGCTCGCCGGCGGTGCAGTGGCGGTTTGGCTGGCGCCCCAGGGGCCCAGCTGTCGAGCACGCTGTCAGCTGCTCTGTTCTCATCGCCTGTTTCTGTTCTCTGCCTCCTCCCTCAAAGCCTCTTGAGAAAGCCATTTCCATTGAGTGACCTGCCCGAGAGCTTCCCGGGCAGGCCCTGTGGAGTGGCTGAAACTCTCCACGGGGGACCTTGTTCGCTTCCTGGAGACTGAAGTCCAGGCCCCTGCTTGGTGACAGGGGCCCACGCTGGCGGGTCAGGAGGGGCAGTGCCTTGTCGGTGGTGGTCTTTTCTCTTGGAGGGGTCTTTAAACGTGCTCCTCTCCCCGACGCCTTTGAGGGGAGCACAGGTGCTCACTCACGCTCGTCCCCGAGGTAGTCCGAAGCCGCCATTTCACTTCTTTGCATTTGTATTGAAGGATAACCCAGGGCTGAGTGAACACGACCGCTGGCTGCAGGATGCCGTGAGTGTCTATGTCATTCAGACGGAATTGGTCCGTTGATTCCATTCCTCGTCCAGGATGAACATTGGTTCCGTTCTTTTCTCACCTCAGTGCTTTGGGTGTTCATGGAAGAATGTTTGTAGTGCGTGTGTTTCTCCTTCTCAGAAACTGCTTTTTTTTTTTTTTTTTTTTTTTTTTTTTGCTTGGTGACAGGGGCCCACGCTGGCGGGTCAGGAGGGGCAGTGCCTTGTCGGTGGTGGTCTTTTCTCTTGGAGGGGTCTTTAAACGTGCTCCTCTCCCCGACGCCTTTGAGGGGAGCACAGGTGCTCACTCACGCTCGTCCCCGAGGTAGTCCGAAGCCGCCATTTCACTTCTTTGCATTTGTATTGAAGGATAACCCAGGGCTGAGTGAACACGACCGCTGGCTGCAGGATGCCGTGAGTGTCTATGTCATTCAGACGGAATTGGTCCGTTGATTCCATTCCTCGTCCAGGATGAACATTGGTTCCGTTCTTTTCTCACCTCAGTGCTTTGGGTGTTCATGGAAGAATGTTTGTAGTGCGTGTGTTTCTCCTTCTCAGAAACTGCTTTTTTTTTTTTTTTTTTTCTTCTGTTCACCACGAGCCACATTCAGCTTTCTTGGCAGAAGCCTTGGTTTTGGAAAAGAGGTGCATTTGTTCCTGAGGGGGCCCTCTCCGGTCCACTCTGAAAGGCCTGCAGCATCTTCCTTCCCGGTTGGGGCGGGCTTCATCCTCCCGTGTGCCCACAGTGACCGGCATTTGGGGACCCTGCCGGGCAGGGACAGTGGCAGGTCCGGATGCTGGCACAGAGTCGCCTGTTAATAAGTAATCATTGAGTGAATGAAACCACGAGTGTTTTGATTAACTTGACCAGATAGTTTCAATAGTTTCTTAATGAATTTGGATAATCTGATATAAATGATATAGATTTGACGTTGTATTGGACTAACAGACTGCATCGTGTACTCAGATTTCTAACCCGCTGTGCTCACCCGTGGCCTCCCCAACAGGAAGTGCGGGGGGCACCCTTGGTAATTAGCATCAAGGACCGAGTGGAAGGGGAGCTAGGAAAGTGCCCCGTCCGCGTGCTGCTCTGAGCCTGTCCACGAGGACCCTTGGGGCTTGGTAGCCTGGAGTCTCTCAGATGTCTGAACACACCAGCCAGCTTCCAGTGTGTCTGGAATTGTGTCCTAACCCAGATTAACTAGAGCTCAGTGAAACAGTTACATTTTCTTTCCAAGACCATTGTAATTATGTGTGTGTAAGAGAGTTAGTTTCTTTAAAGTGCTGTGTAAACATTTGTCTTTGTTATTCACTGTGTTCCCACGGTCATGTGTTCATTGCACCTACTCTGCTGATCTAGGATGTGGTTCACCTTATCCCACCAGAGTCGTGGGGCTTGAAGCCCGAGGTTTGCAGGCTGGTGAGAATTTGGTGGGGCCTGGAGCTGGGCCGTTGATTGCAAACACAGCTGCAGAGGCGAACGAGTGTCATCCCGTCACCACCCTCCCGAGGTGCCGACTGCTGGTCACGGGGATGTAACTAAGAGCTCCGTTCAGTTCAGGATTGATGGTTGGCTTCTGTGGGGGGGGCCCAGGGTCTCATCCCTACTTGCTGGGACTTTTACAGGACTCCTCCCGGTCTCCTCCAGCTTCAGGCCTTCAAAGACTTTCCTGAACTTCCCTTATGACTCTCAGGGCCCATCACAGCCACTCCCTCGAGGTCTCTCTGTTGGTCAGGTCCTACCTAAGTAGGACGCTAGTGGTTGCCGTGCCCCCGCCCACCCCTTTCCCTGCATTCCCTGCTTGCCCTTTGAGCTGCTGTTGCCTCTTCCATGAAGCCTTCCCCATCCCCTGGTCCTTGGTGTGCCCTCGTCCCAGCGCTCCTTCTCCCGGCCTGCCACTCGGGGGCTGACTCAGCTGGCCCGCACACCAGCCAGCGAGCCCTAGAGAAATGGAACCGCGTCTGTGACACACAGAAACTGCAGGTTGTGTCCCGTAGTCTGAGGTTTGGCTACCGTAGCAGAAGCCCCAAAATGAGAGCAGCTTAAGTAAAGTTCACATGTCTCAGTCACGCAAAAACCTGGTGGCAGGCAGGCCAAAGCTGGTGTGACGCGCTCAGTGCCGGGGACCTGGACCCCCGCCACCCCATCCCGTGTGGCCGCGGTAGTGCTGGCTGTTGCTGCTGTGGATTTCAGGGGATTTCGGCCGGCGGGAAGGACGAGGGGAGGGAAGGAGGCACTGCCGGCCCCCTTCAAGGAGACTTCCACTCTTTACATTCCACTGGCCAAAATTTACGGGAAGCTCGGAGGTATGGCTTTATTGACAGTGGCCAAAGGCCCATCTAAATCTCAGGACCCCTCACTGTACGAGGGAATGCGGGTGTTCGGAGGCAATTAGCAATCTCTGCCCCTCGGGTGTATTTCAGGTTTGCAGACTCCGCTGGATCGCCCGGTACATCTATAAGGGCCTGGAGCGGGGTGGGGGGGGGGGCGTTTGCAGACATGGGCCTCGCCGGGGCTTTCCCTCTAAGTCTTCTGCACCCCTCCCCCCAACCCTGCAAAGCAGGGGCAGCGTCAGCCTCATTTCTGAGACCCAGAAAAGGAGAGAGAATTTGCCCAAGTCATACAACCAGAAAGTGATAAACACCACACACTTCCTAGTTACTTCTAACTGGAGAAAATTAACACATGCAAGACAGGATAAGTGTCAGGTGAGTGGTGAGGCCCAAAGGAGACCACGATGAGCCTGGGTGGACGTGCCGGAGGAATCGATGCTCGTGGGACATCCGAGGAGACAGGGCGGGCTGGGAGCGTGTGAGAGGCTGAGGCCTCCGGACCAAGGCTGGCCAACGGGTCACGTTAGCCACCTGGGGGTCGCAGCCAAGGCATCTGCACGTGGAACAACCCAGGCCCGGTTCTGAAACAGTGGATCCAGACCAACCTGACTGGTAAATGAGGGCTCCTGGCCTTTTACAAGATGAAAAACACTGTTTTCTTCTCCAGACCATCTTCCAGAAAGCTTAAGCCAGTTTACACACAAGCTCGTCACCTGTGGGAGAGAGCCCTCCCCGAGGTGTGGACGCGGAGCTTGCGGCTGTGTGCGCACAGGCAGTGCCCTCACGGCTCGTGTGGGCGTGCGTCCGGTCCATGACTCGCCCGTCTGGAAAAGTAACGGCCCCTCTAGTTGTTATGGAGGCAACAATAAAGAAGTGTTGGTGAGGCGGAAATGCCTCGTCCTCCGTCTCATCCTATGATGTGTTTGAAGCCCGGTTATTTCATGTGGGGGAGAAGCAGGGAGCCGGCTTGAATGACCCCCTCCTCTATGCCACAGGCACTTTGCTGGGAGACGTACGGGGTTGTCAGACGCAATCTTCGCAACAGCTGGGCGTGATGTTAGTTACCCTGTGCGACAGATGGGGGAAGTGAGGCTGGCGGAGGCGCTGTGAGCCCTGCTGGGGGTAGGGTTTGTGTCTTTGAGTTCACCCTCACGGTGATGGGGTCTCCTTGCGTGCGGGCCACTGCAGGACTTCGGTGGCATGGGTGGGCCTCTGGGCAGGCGCCCACGTTGGGAGGCGGGGTTGGGGTCGGGCCGCCATTGAAGCCTGCGGGACCCCAGAGGCCACGCCCTCTAGAGGTTGGGCGTGGGGGTGGAGGGCAGGTGACCAAGGGGACAGTGAGGAGAGCTGTGCAGAGAGCACGTACCCAGCGCTGAGCTCTGGCTGAGGTGCTGTGTTGCATGTCCTGGGGGCTGCTGTAACGAGTGGCCACAAAAGTGGCTTAAAGAAGCACAAATCTGTTGTCTTACGGTCCCGAAGGTTAGAAGTTGAAAATGGGTCTCGCTGGGCTAAAAATCAAGGTGTCAGCAGGGCTGTGTTCCTTCTGGAGGCCCTGAGGACAGCTCCGTCGCTCACCTGTTCTAGTGTCCAGGGGCCGCTTGGCTCATAGGCCTCTTGGCCTCCAAAGCCAGCATTGGCTGGTCCAGCCTTTCTCCTGATGCCACCTCTTCAGTTCTGACTCTTCTGCCCCTCTCGTCCACACTTGAGGACCCTGGTGATTATGTTGGACTCACCTGAGCAATCCGGGCTTATCTCCCTATCAAGACAGTCAGCTGATTAGCAGCCTTAATTACATCTGCAACCTAAATTCCCCTTTGCCATGTGATCCAGTGTATTTACAGGGTCTAGGCATCTGGGGGCGGGGCATTATGCTGCCTGCCAAGCCTGTTAAGACTTAAGGGAAATTTGGAGGAGTTCAACTTTACCCCACGCGCAAAATGGACGTTTTAGGACTTTTTTCACCTGAGTCTACAGGAGCCTAGAAATCAGAAAGTAGTGAACTGGAGACTGGACCCCAGGTTCTAGTCCCAGCCCTGCCACCACCTCACTCTGCTGCCTCACTTCTCTGAGCCTCAGTTTACTCATTTGCCAAATGAGGACAACCGTCTCTGCCCCGTTCACTCCACACGCTTGTTTAGGTGTTTGAACACGTTCAATGTGCTACTCGTTCTTTCCCCGATTCAGGATTTGTTGAGTGCCGCCCGCCGTGTGCCTGGCATGGGGTTGACCCCAGGTCTGTACCAGCAAGCAAGATAGACGCCACCCCCCACCCCCCACCCCGCCGCCTGCCTCCAGCTGCCTGTAGTCCGACTGCAGGCCCAGGGCTGGTGGGTGGCTGGACCGGCCAGGGTGGCCGGAAGCATCCTGGCCCAGGAGGCCCAGCCAGCACTGCCACACGTCTGTCTCTTCACCTCGAGGGCCTCAGCGTCGTCATCCCTAAAACAAAAACGCTCACACTCACCTGCCGGGTTATAGGACGTTCGTTAGATTAGATGCTGCCTATCCCAGGTCCTGGCCCTGGCAGGCACTCCACGGGGATGCTAAGTGTAGATTACAGAGCATCACCCGGTTGACTAGGCTGCGTCCCCAGAGCAGAGGGACGAGCACTTTGAAAACTGTTGACGGGCAGGACTATGAACTACTGGACGGAGGTGGTGGTGGTGGTGCCTCTCCGTGCTGTGTGTTGAGGACCCTGCTGCGGTGGGGCAGAGCCAGCGCCCACTGCCCCCCCCCCCTCCCCCCCGCAGGGATCAGCCCTGCGTCCTGAGCACACCCCTGCCGGTCCCCTCCCACCTCTTGGTGCAGGGGGAGCTGTGATCACGGCCCTGGGCAGGAAAGCAAGAGAGACGGTTGATTCAATTTACCAGCGTGATGGGTTGCCCGCTGATCGTGTTTATTTGTCAAGGCTGCAGTGAGGCCGTGTCTGGGGGTGGGTATCTGCTCTGACAGAGCGGCAGGTGGGTCTGCTCTCCCCTCTAGCGCTCCCGGCTCGTTTTGAGCGAGGCCGGCAGGTGGAGGCCTGGCTGGAGGACCTCTCTCAGGACAGAGCTGGCTAGCAGCAGATTATGAAGCAGCTTTGCCCCAGGCAAGACGCCCCAGGCTCAGGCAGGAGCACTTAAGAGGGAGATGAAGGAAGTGCCCCAGGGCCAAGCAGGAGCGCGTTTTCAGTAGCCAGGAAAGTAGCTCTCCCCGCAGCTGTCCAGAGAGGCTACAGCCTGGCCAGCTTGGTATCAGGCCAGTCTTTTCAAAGCACAGTGTGGCACCTGGGGCTTAGAAGACACCCAGGAAGCGGTAGTTGAATTTGAATTCATCTGCGGGTTTCCTGGGCTCTGGGTAAAGTTCATTTGTGATTCTCTGATGCCCCGCTGACCGAGGCCCCAGGATCGCACCCTGGATGAGGATCCTGGTGTGCCAGCCGTGCCTCTGGGTTAGAGGCTGAGGGAACGAGGGCTCTGGCCCCGTGGGCGCCAGAGGAGGGCACCGTTGTCTCACAGCCTCGCCAGGGGCCTGTCCCCATGCTACAGGCCTAGAGAAATCAGGGGACTCCCCCAGGGTCACCCGCCTTGTCTGGAGCACAACCCCACAGCCAGTGGAAGACTGGTTCCCAAGCTCACATTCCTTCCGACCTCAGACAGAGCAGGGGGTGACCTGGGGTCCTTCAGCAGAAAGCAGGGTGTCAGGAGGGCCTTGAGGACCCCACACACGGTCAGCCAGGAATGGTAGTTGCTGCGAATTCCTGCCCCAAGGGCACTCCTGGCCCAAGACCAAGGGCAGGAGGGTCGTTTTCAGTTCCCAGCTGGCTCCGCCGCTTGCTCTAGGGCCCTGCAGCCTTGCACCAGAAGGGCCCTCAGGGATTCCTAGGTCGGCCGGCAACACCCAGGCCCCTCAGGCGTTCTCGGGGAGCCACGCGAGGTTGTCACATCAGTTTTAAGAATCTGCATTCAGGGCTTCCCTGGTGGCGCAGTGCTTGAGAGCCCGCCTGCCGATGCAGGAGACGCGGGTTCGTGCCCCGTTTCGGGAAGATCCCACATGCCGCGGAGCGGCTGGGCCCGTGAGCCATGGCCGCTGAGCCTGCGCGTCCGGAGCCTGTGCTC
>NW_006791731.1:3675568-3681437 GCF_000442215.2 Lipotes vexillifer
GGCCCACAAAAACAAAAAAAAAAAAAAAAAAAAAAAAAAAAAGAATCTGCATTCAGGTAGGTTTGCCCGCTATGACTACCACATTAGATGGCATCAAAACACCTGGTAAATGATGACTAGCGTTCTCTCGATTATTCATTCAACAAATATTGATCTGGTGCTGTTTGCCAAGCCCTGAGTGTGTAGTAAGTAGTACACGGCCCCCTGGCCTGAGGTCCTCCAGGCGAGGAATGGGGGCTGGGAGCCATTCCCAGCACTTCCGAGGTCCGTGGTGTGTGCATGTCTGTCTCTGGGCTCAGGTGGCCCAGACCAGCTGAGAATTCCATTTCCCTTGCTTTTGATGGCAAACAGCCACCCTGGGGACAGTCACTACAGAAGCAAAGTAATTGTTGATGGCCACACTTTCTTGGGTGCCCGAGTTTCTCAGAAAGTGGAGTCCGTTGGAGACAGCACAGGGCACGGCCATGGAAGCTTTGGGCCCTGGGAGGGAGAGGCCATTTGTTTTTACCCCGTGTCTCCAGGCCTGGCACGGGGCTGGCACTTCCCATCTCTGGAAGGCACCCCTCCCTCTCCCAGAGCACAGGCTGGCCGTGTGCCGTCCTGGGACGGTCCTTCCTTCCCTCCTTATCGTGTTCACCAGACAGGGGGGGACACCCAACAGAGCTGGCGGCTTCCTGCGGGAAGTGGCATTGCAGGGGGGCCTGCAGGAACGAGGAGTGGGAAGACCCCCCGTGGAGCGCAGCCCACAGGGTGCAACTGAGGGTGGGTGTGCAGAGTGAGGGACTAGTGTGAGGGGCTCAGCCTCCTCTCTGATGGGTCACTTTCAAGTGGACACAGACGTGGATCCCGTCAGCACAGGGCCTCGGTCCCTCCGCGGATCTTTGCCCCAGCATCAGCTCCTTATCCCTGCGGTGGTGGTCTGTCTGGTCCATCAGTCCCTCGGTGTGGGCACCACTTGTTG
Source organism: Lipotes vexillifer (assembly GCF_000442215.2). Lineage (NCBI taxonomy): Eukaryota > Metazoa > Chordata > Mammalia > Artiodactyla > Lipotidae > Lipotes > Lipotes vexillifer. Next base: position 3,676,530 of record NW_006791731.1, read on the forward strand.
AGAGCTGTCCCCGGCCCCCGGGGTGCTTGGGACATGCCCTGCCCAAGCCCTGCTCTAGATGTACTCACCGCCTGGCCTGGTGTCTCAGGAGGCCAAGACCATGATGCTCACATCCCCTGATAACGTCCCCAACATCAAGCGCGGTGTCGGGCAGGTAGCAGGTGCGCCGTGTTTGCTGGATGCGTGAGAGAGCCAGTCCCCGAGGCCTTGCCTGAGGGAGTGGCAGGCAGGTGAGGATGCCAGAGCGTCTTTAGGCCAAGGTAACAGCTTGAACAAAGGCCAGGGGTGGACTGCCCATCTTGTGGTGCATTTGGTATCATTTGGTAGATGATGGTACCGAATGGGCCTCCCAGTATGGGAGAAGCTGCCCCCAGAGAACCTGGCAGTGTGTATTTTTACCAGCCTGGCGTGTCAGCTCCCCTGTCTCTACGAGGCTGGTTGACCCGGGGCTGCAGCTGCCCGCCCACCCACCCACCCACCCACCCTTCAGCTCGTAAAGGTTCTGATCTCCCCATAGCAGGGCTGGAAGCGGGGGAGGAATAAGAGGAAGAAAACTGATGATCAGGTTCCCAGGCAACCCCTGGACATCAAGCCTCGTCTAAAGGAACCGTCGGTCAGAGGCAGCTGTAAAAATGCCTTTGATGGGGCCGAGAATGTCCAGTGGTCTCCAGCCAGGCAGCAGCTACCAGGCAGAGATTGCTGTGGATGCCTAGGTAGTGGTGACACGTCTGTCATCACAGCCAGCAGTCTGGTGCTGCAGAGTCCCGGCCCCCAAAGGAAACTAGGCTGGCTTATGCCGGTCACGACACTGGCACCGGGAGGTCTCTGAGGCCACCAGGTCCAGCGGCAGAAGGCAAAGCAGGCTCTTCCAGAGCAACTCCGAGCAGCTGTGGGAAGGAGCCTTACGTAGCACAGGCCCTCAGGCTTGGTCCCCAGCGCCGCCCCGTGCGCCGGAGGACTCTGCCTTGCCCACGCGCTCATCCCTGCAAATGTGGTCGCTGTGCTCACAGAGCTCCCAGCCCAGCAGAGAAGAAAAGCGACCAAGTACGTAGGATGTCAACCAAGTATGATAAGGGCTAAATGGGAGGGCAGGTTGAGCAGATGCGAGCACCCGGAGACCCCTTGGAAGACCCACCTGGTGCCGTGGAGCCCTCGGGAGGGGTCTGGGCAGCTGCACGCCCAGGAGTGGCACCCACATCTGGCGAAGCGGGGGGGAATAAGAGGAAGAAAACTGATGATCAGGTTCCCAGGCAACCCCTGGACATCAAGCCTCGTCTAAAGGAACCGTCGGTCAGAGGCAGCTGTAAAAATGCCTTTGATGGGGCCGAGAATGTCCAGTGGTCTCCAGCCAGGCAGCAGCTACCAGGCAGAGATTGCTGTGGATGCCTAGGTAGTGGTGACACGTCTGTCATCACAGCCAGCAGTCTGGTGCTGCAGAGTCCCGGCCCCCAAAGGAAACTAGGCTGGCTTATGCCGGTCACGACACTGGCACCGGGAGGTCTCTGAGGCCACCAGGTCCAGCGGCAGAAGGCAAAGCAGGCTCTTCCAGAGCAACTCCGAGCAGCTGTGGGAAGGAGCCTTACGTAGCACAGGCCCTCAGGCTTGGTCCCCAGCGCCGCCCCGTGCGCCGGAGGACTCTGCCTTGCCCACGCGCTCATCCCTGCAAATGTGGTCGCTGTGCTCACAGAGCTCCCAGCCCAGCAGAGAAGAAAAGCGACCAAGTACGTAGGATGTCAACCAAGTATGATAAGGGCTAAATGGGAGGGCAGGTTGAGCAGATGCGAGCACCCGGAGACCCCTTGGAAGACCCACCTGGTGCCGTGGAGCCCTCGGGAGGGGTCTGGGCAGCTGCACGCCCAGGAGTGGCACCCACATCTGGCTCTCCTGGCACGCCTTGGCATCCTCGTCTGGAAATGGCGACGGGACCCCCTTCTTCCCCTGCCGACCTCGGGGCTGTCTCGGGACTCCATGAATGCAGAGTGTGATACAGCCCTTCTCACTGTCCCTGCCAGCGGGACACTGTACACTTACACTGTGGTCATAACAGGGACCGTGGTCTGCCTGGCGACCTTGACCAGCCTTTCTGTTCTACGCAGATGTGTTGTCTTGGGCTTTAAAGTTTACAGAGTATTTTTTCTGTCCACTTTCTCACTGGTCCCCTGTCCAAACCCCACTGTTGGGTAGACACTCAGGGCCCCGCCGTGGACTCCACCGTCTTTGCTCCTTGGTCAGGGTCTCGCGGCTGAGTCTGCGCTTGAACCCGGGTCTCCAGGTTCTGAGTCCTCATCATTGTCTTTCTTTTTAAGGAGGAAAAAAAACAAATACAGAGCAGAAGAAGCAACTCCCATCAGCCTTTCTGACTCCCTGGGGACGGCGGGGCTGAACCACAACCTCCTGTTTTTAGTAACAGGAGCAAACGTTGGGGATTTTAGATGATCGTGTTCTTTAGTTTTCAAAATAAAACACCTCCAGTTAGAGGCACCCTCCTCAAAGAGCATTTGTTCCTTCTCGGAACAAATGACAGGTGTGCTGAGAGTTCTCAGAGCCTTGGTCGCCACTCAGGGGAATTCAGCAGAATGTTCCAGGCTTTCAGGAAGCCCAGCTTCTCTCTCTTCCAGCCTCCAGATGAATTGTGAGTTTTCAGCCCTTAGGTCATACGTCCTACAGGCTGCAGCATCTCGACTGTCGAAGTGAACGGAGCAGCTCTGGGATCAGACGGCCTGGGGCTGGGTCCTGGGCCTGGTCCGAACTCTGAGCCCCTCCAAGTCTGTCTGTAGGAGGGGCCTGGCGGCCTCTGGCGTGTCTGGACCTGGGGAAGATTACAGGAGCAAGTGCACGTCCAGCCCAGGGGAATCAGAATCAGAACGTCTTCCAGTGTCTGAGAGGGCGAGCGTTTCTTTGTCCAGGAGCGCTTCCCTTGGTGAAAAGTACCATTTACCCCAGAATAAATACAATCCGTCCAAGTGGCTGGCGAGGTCAGGCCACCTCCCCTGCTGGAGACTGGGGAGTCGGATAAATTCTTGAGCATCACCAGCTTTTTCTGCTGCCCCATGAGCTCCATCCTCCCCGTCACTACCTCTGTAGGCTTTTTCTGGGGAAACTTTGATTGTATTCTGAATCTTCAGCTTCTGTGTCTCAGCAGACCAGTGAGGCTTAGAGTCTCTTCATTTCACTCTGACACTTCTTATCAATCTCCTTAATTAAAGCAAGCAGATGTGGCCACAGTGCCTCTTATCTGCTGTCAGCTGGGACTCCCATCAGTTCACAGCAGCAGTGTTGCTGCTGTGTCGGGCCTCTCGTGCTGCCTTCCACTCGTGTCCCCAGGGTTACGAGTTAGGACGTTTCGTGGATGTAAAATACAGGCATAGATGGACGGGTGGGTGGATACATACAGAGAGACAAACACACAGTGCACAGCAAACAGCATCAACCGCAGGAGAGAGAGTCTGATAAGGACGCTTATCACAGAGCCGTGGCGTGCAGAGCCGGGAAGGGCCTGCAGGATTCTGCTCGGTGCTTTCAAAATCTTTTACTCAAATGCAGTGTGTTTGCAACCCAACATATGAAACAAATCAGCAGCCGCTCTGATTGTAGGGGGTGAGGAGGCCAGGGGACTGGTCAGGTGGGTGAAGACTTGCCCCACCCACAACCAGTTTAAAAAAAAATAAACAAAACGGTGCTCTAGTGAGCGTAGGGCTCAAAGAGCGGGGAGATAGGTGCTCACGGGTCACCTTCACCTCAGCAAACCCCCGCCCGCAGAATAGCCTCAACGCCACAGGCTAGAGAGTAGACCCCTCTTCACAGGGGGCACATTTATCTTTGAAACCCTCCCCTCAGCGTCACCCTGTCCAGGTGAGCCAACCTGGAATAAAAGAGCCCACAGCACCTGGAATGGAAACGCCCTAATGAAACGACTGCTGGGCTGGTGGGCCATGACCCCGGTAGAGCCAGCCCACGCAGCAGCGCTGCCCCTCGGGCCTGAGACTTACATTGTCAGAGCTGCGGTTTCACGTCTTCAAATAGGGATGCTGATGGCCAAGCCTGTGCCCGATGTGACCTGCCTCGAGCTTCCGCTGCACAGACTGACCGGGAGACCTCCGTGTGTGGAACTGGCCACACCAAGGATGGGTGGAAAACATGGCACTTTGTAGCCTGCGGACCTGAGTCCAAGTTCAGGCTGTTCTACCGACTCCTGGGTCAGCCAGACCAGCAGACCTCTGGCTCCTACTCCCTCAGCTGGAGGCGGGGGTGACGAGAGTGCCTGCTGCTCCAGGCGGTCCCCGGGGCTGGCCAGGTGGCTGGTGGATCCCCACGTGCGCCAAGGCTTTTGCTCTCCATCTTCATAAAGGAGCCACCTCGCGCTCTCAATGTGCATGGCACTTAGTGAGCACCGTCAGTCCTCCGTCACAGATTCTTAGCCCAGTTATTCCCCACACAGCCCTCTGCTGTCCGTGGGGCTCTTCCCTAGGCATGCATTTGTAGCATGGATTGTCCAGGGTTTCTGCTACCTGTAGATGCACGTGTGCCAGGAGAAGCCTAGTGCCTGTTTGGGGGAGTTTCTGCTTCATATAAGGAGAAGAATTCTTTGCTCTGCTGGGCATGTGCATGGCTGACCTCTGTTTCTAAGCCAGAGTAGTGGAGGCTGAGGATCACCGAGGAGAGAGGGTCTGAGATGGGAAGGGGAGGGGTCAGCAGCCTGCCCAGGAGCACTCCGTGCTCACCAAACAGTAGGAGAATTCTCTGAAGAAGATGCCTGCTATTGGCAGAATCTTGAAAGCTAAGGAGAGGTCAGCCAAGGGAGCTTCAGGAAGGTTCTCTACTCGGGGTATCACCAGGCTAAAACCAAGGTGTTCCTTGGGTGGAATTCTCCCCTGGAGGCTCTGGGGAAAAGTCTGCTTCCACACTCTT
>NW_006791731.1:3681540-3683639 GCF_000442215.2 Lipotes vexillifer
ACTCTTTCTTGTTGTTGGCAGAATTCAGATCCTCGTGGCTGTAGGACTGAGGTCCCCGTTTCCTTGCTGGCAGTCAGCAGGGGTCACTGTCAGCTCCTACGGCTGCCCCCATTTCTTGACATGTGCCCCCTCCATCCCAAACCTGCAGTGGTGTATTGAATCCTTTTCATGTTTTGAAGCTCTGACTTCCTCTTCTGAGCTCAGCTGAGAAAATCCTCTGCTTTAAAGGGCTCCCTGATTAGGTCAGGCCCACTTAAAACACCTCCCTTTTGCCAGATAACATATCCACAGGTTCTAGCCAGACTCAAGAGGGGACTGTACAAGGGTGAGTAGAATTCTGCCTCCCAGAGGGAGGGAGGGACAGCTGATCCCACTTGCAGGCCAGAGTGCTTCCTAGAGGAGGCCGCCCCTGGGCAGAGTCGTGAACACTGAATAGAGCCTGGTGGGTGCTCCAAGCAGGGCACGGACCCCTTTGCTCACTCCGGTTGGCCTCACTTGGGAACATTTCCCCAGAGCATTAGGCCCGCCCTTAGCCTAGAGCTCAAGTTCTAGATGGCAAAGCTGAGGACCAAGGAAGTCCGGCGTAAACGGTGAGGTCAGAGCGCCAGGCCCATTCCGGCTTCCCCGGGGCGCCCCGCCAACCCCGCATCCCAGAACTGACCAGCAGCGGCCCACGGGCAGGCACGGCAGGTCTCGCCAGCTACTCGCATCCTAGTATCTTGAGCACCTCGTCTCCGTGCGGTGTCAGACCTCGAGTATTGAAAATGGACTTCAAGCTGGATGGCAGTCAGATGTTATCATGTAAATGCTGCTATTTTTACAGGAAGCCCAAGGAAGAAAGAGGCTGTTCTGCACTTTGATTAGGAAACGCGCTCACAAAACAGCAGATTCCACCTGAGGAGACCAGGGAGTCTGGTGGGGCAGAGAGAGCCTTGCCCGAGAAGCTCTGGAGCCCCAGTGACCCTGCCCTCACCCCTTTCATAACCTGTTACTGGGTCGGGGGACGCCCGTGCCAGCCTGAAGGAAGGATGCCAGCGCAGGCACCTCTGAGGTGTAGCCAGGACGACAAAGGGCCATTGGCAGAAACCCGATGGGCACGTCGGAGCCGTCACAGAGGCTCCTGCAGGCGAGCTGAGCATGGGCCCTGGGGCCAGAGCTGGGCCGAGACCCCTCCAGCAGGTGATTGAACCTTTGGAGCCTCAGTTTCCTTCACTAAATTGACAACATCAGTGCCTTCTCTGCCACAGACTTGCTTTGCATAAAAATGAGACTGTTTAAAGCACAGTCCTGTGTCCTGCCTGGCCCCTAATCTGGCGGCCCACGCTGCCCTTTCCCCCCAGCCTCTCTGAGTTCCGGACCTGCAAGTCCAAAGCCTTGTCCTCTTCCGTCCCCCTGCCCACAGTCCCCACCCCCGACTCTGGCAGGGCCTCTGCCGTGTGTCCTTCTAACCCACCACCACCCCGGACCTATGAGAAGCCCCGCCCACCTTCTCTGGACCAGACCGTCTCTAACTCTCCCTTTCCACCTCTTGTCTCATCCTTTCAACCCAGTGTCCAGGCTGCCACACCCCCAGCCACCCCTCCCTGAGGACCGCCCCTCCCTGGGTTGGCTGGCGCTTGCACAAAGGGTACTCAGACTGCAGAGTGTGGGAGGGAGGGAGCCCCGTCAGCCTTGAAACCCGATCCCATCTCACGGTCTTGGAGCTGCAGCTGCCTTTCACTTGGCTCCCCAGGGCCCTCCGTGGGGCGTGTGTCAGCAGCCCTGTCCTGCAGAATGCCTGGCTGAAAACAAGCCGAGAAACGCAATCTCCTGGGGGTGGAAGTGACCTTTTCCTCAGAACTTATTATGGAAATTAAATTTCCATTTTCATGGGAACGTTAATTGAGCCCATAGGGATCAAGGGCAGAGATTCTGGGGACAGAGTTTCAGAGGTGCCTGTGCAGCCCCTCCCAGCTCCTGCAGCTCTGCCTTCACGGCCCATGTCCATCCTGCCAGCACGTCCAGGGACACCTCTGCAGCACTGCCCTGAGTGACGCCTGGCCGGGACAGCGGCCTCAAGGGACTCGGTGCCACCCACACCAGCCACGCCCCCCGCCCCC
>NW_006791731.1:3683901-3687079 GCF_000442215.2 Lipotes vexillifer
CCCCGCCGTCGCGCCTCCTTTCGGGAGGGAGTGAGCTTCTGGACCCAGCTGGGCCGTGGGCCCCGGAGGGGAGGCTGCATGTAGGAAGGCCAAGCTGCCTGCCCTGCCTGGCCCTGCAGGCTGCGGGTCTTGCCTCTGGTCCTTCCGAGACCCCAGCCCTCAGTAACATCTTTCTAGTCCCTTCTCGTGGGCTGACCCATCCCAGTGCCCCGCACTCCCCATTCAGCCCCGGCGACCCAGGTGGGGACACTTGGCCCCACTTGCAGCTTAACAGCTGAGTTTTGCTTGGAAACAAAAGAATAAAGAACCCCACGGCCAGTGTTCAAAGTGCCTGTCTGCGATGGGGGCGCTGTGCTGTGGGCCTGGAGCTGAATTCCCCGTTCCCCAGTGAGGGTCCCTGACATCTGCAAGCCGAGGGGCGAGCCCTCACCAGACCTCAACCCTGCCGGCCCCTCAACCCTGGACTTCACCCTCCAGAACCGTGAGAAACAAATGTCCGTCACGTGAGCCCCCCGGCCCGTGTTGTTCCAGCAGCCCCAGCAGACCAAGCCAGAGGGAAAGAGGTCTTGAGCATGTTCCTGTCACCAGGGCTTCGTGCGCCTTCTCCCCGTGGGGTCCTGGCAGAGCCCTGGCCCCGCCTTACAGTTCCCGGTTCACATGCCTCCTCTGCGGGGCGGCCTTCTCTAACGCCCACGTGGAGCCTGGCCCCCGGACATACTGCAGCGGGGTCGCCAGGGCCCCTCTCCACCCCCGGGCTCTGAGCTGGGACAGGCCTGGGTCTGTTTTCCCTGTGGGTCCAGCACCTGGTGTTCCCTCTGGGCACGTGAGTGCTTGGGCTCAACCCTCTTGTTTCACGTGTGGGAGGACTGCCCTGAGAAAGCTGTCGAGGTCAGCTCCCTGTGTGTCACTGACCCCCATGACTTGGGAGCCTCTGAGGGGCAGGGTCCCTGTGTCTCCCCATGTCGTTTCCTCGGGGCCACAGCGCTTGGCCTGGATTCTGAATAGACGGAAGAAGTCACCTCCGCGTCCCCAGGGCCCAGCACGGGTCTGGCCCAGATCAGCTCCAGGCATGGATTTTTAGTTGAACTGATGAACTGGCCCGTCCGGAGCCTCAAGGCCGCCGAGCTGCCGGCAGCTGAGTGTGTGTGTGTTACGGCGGTGTTGGGGGCTTGGTCTCCTGCGTCCCACGTCCCATGACCCGCATCCTGCCTGGGGCTCTGGCAGCACACGTGGCCCCTGATAGAGCCACGTTGACGAGGGGGCAGGAGTCAGAGCCTGGGGCCGGGGAAGAGCTCTCAAGTCTCTCGGCCTGATTGCTCAGCCCCGCTCGACTCATTCCCCGAGCGAGGGGCAATTTGGGCCCAGCCAATAGACGAGCACGGCGCCGCCATCCGTGCTCTCCCTTGAGCTCCGCGGGGAGGGCTCCAGCTGTTGCCTCTTTGATTCCTATTTACCAGGCTATTACAGTGCCGAGCATCCTTGGTCTCTCTACTCGGAAGCCTTAACAAGCTCACAGGCCCTGTAAGCAATGATCATGCTTGGACCAATGACAGGCCTGGGCGTTGGGATTGATTTTCAATGTAGAAAGCACTTAAAAACCATTTATTAGATTCTTTAAATTATACAGGTAATCCCTGTTCATTTTTACTAGTGAAATAATACTGAATACCTTCTCCATTCCTATCCTCTGAGGAGACACCCAGTACCAGCGCCCTGATATAGATGTTTATGTCCTTTTACACGTTTCTCCAGGCTCATGTAGCCGCATACACACATGTTTATATATGAAATGTGTTTGTTCTCCCCAGGTGGGATCCTACTGTTGTTAGACCCCTCTAAGAACGACGTACTGGACATGTTATATGCACCCCCAGCCCCCTTGCCCAGAGGGCACTGCTGGAGGAGGTCACATGCCCACCTGCCCACGTCCTCCTGCTTCAGCCTGGCGGCTTCCGTCTGTACTCTGATGGGCAAAGCACACCACTGTGGCTCTGATTTGCCTTCCCCAGACAGCTGGCGAGGTTGGGGATCTCCTCTATTTACCGATCCTGTAGATTCCTCCCCCTGAACTCCCTGTGTGCTCCCTCCACCCCTTCTCCTATGAGATCCTGTGTCTCTTTCTTACCCATGCATGGGAAGCTGTAACCTGGCCGTGAGAACCGACTGTCGGCTGGATGTGCCGCGGGTACCTTTTCCTCGACTGTTGTTTCTTGTGACTTTGCCTTCGTGGCTTTTGCCAGAAAGAGTCCCTTCATTTTCCTGAGGTTCAGTGTCCTCTTAGGAATGCCTCCCCCACTTCCTATTATATACATGTGCTTTTCATGTCTTTTTTTCATTTAAAATGTTAACCTAACTGGAATTTATTTGTGCATATAGAACGAGGTGGATCCCGGCTTGTCCTAGAGATGTTTAGTCGGTTACGCCAGAGCCAATTTCTTTTTGAAAAGCATCCGTTTCCTCTGGATTAGCGTGTGCCGTCTATGTAATATATTTAGTTCCTTTGTAAACATGGATCTACTTCTAGATTCTCTTATCTGCAGTATTGAAAAGATTTGTCTGTTTCTGCACTAATACCATGCCCTTCTATCATAGGAACTTTAGGATAAGTTTTAATATCTGGCAAAGCATGCCCCCTTCTCACTATTCTTCTTTTATACTTTTCTTAGGTGTATGTCTGTAGGAACTTTAAGAGCATTTATGTGCAGTTAAAAGTTAACGTTCTAATTAGAAAGGTAACAAATTCATATATGTATATATTCGAATATGTAAAATACTTTCTTTATTATAAAAACAGCTCTTAATAATTTAAATAGTTTTCTTCTGTTTTAAGAGGATTTTGGGGGGGGGCGAAGTTCTCTAAACTTTTTTCTGTCAAATGACTTTAGGCATTTATTAATGTAATCCTCATTTTTTTCCCCTTTTAAATGTTGTGGTGAGTTAGGCTGATCGATTTCTTGGCGTGACCCACCCTTAGGATAAACCATTCTTGGTCATGGTGAGCTATTCTAGTGACACACTGCTTGATTTGACTTGCTAATATTTTATCTATAGTTCTTGCATCTATAGTCATAAGTGGAATTTATTTACGGTTGTCTCCGAAGTGCTGTCTTCCAGATGTCACCTCTGTGCCCTAATGAGGTGGTCTCTGTCTTGGTGGGGGGGGGGGGGCCCCCCGGGA
>NW_006791731.1:3687331-3688946 GCF_000442215.2 Lipotes vexillifer
GGGGGGGGGGGGACCCCCAGGAACAGCGATGGTGCTCGGGAATAAGTGCTGTGATTGAGACGGGTTCAAGAGGTTGAGGGGTGGGAAAATAGTGTGAGGGGCTGTGCCCGAGGAGGGCAGGGGCGGCTTTCTCAGGATGTCGGTGTAGGGGGCCGGTCCTTATAGAGTGACTGGGACGTCGCCAAGTGGCAGTAGAAGACTGTCTGGGGCTGTGCCAGCGTGCCCGTGGACCCACTCACATCTTCAGGAATTTTGTGAATTCAACTAACTTCACGTTCGTAGCTAGAAATCAGTCAGGTGGAAGTATTTACAACGGGGAAATTGGCCAGTGACAAGTCAGTTTTGTTTTTCCAAACAGCAGATGGTTAAACGTTGCCCGGCACACCACTTACCCTCAGCTTCTAATCACCCTCCACCCCGAGGGCAGGGTCCTGCCGCTCCTCAGTCTGCGGGCCTGGCGCCCAGAGACGGGAAGTCCTGTCTGTAAAGCTTCAGAACTGGAAAAACCTGGGGTCAGTCTCTTTCTAGCCGAGGGCAAGTTACCTGAAGTCCCCAACCGCATAGCCTTGTCCGTGAAATGCGAGTAATCCCCACACGCGTGTGTAAACAATGGATGTGGATCGCTCAGCCTACACTAGTACGACTGGCAGAAGAAAACTAGAACTGAGACACAGATTCTACGTTGATTACTGCAGCACGTTGTCGGGATCCCCCTGTCTGCCTGTGGGGATCTCAGGCCCACCGCCGGGGCCGGATCTCAGAGCTCCGTGCGTGCCGGCGGTGAGTCCAGCGCGGCCCTGGTCTGCGTGGGGCAGATGGAACGGGACGGTCCCGTTCAGACCCGCAGCCTTCCGTCCTCCCTCCCCGAGGCCCCCGGCCTCCCTCTCCTCTGCTCCCCCGTCTCTGCCTCTGCCTCTGCCTCTGCATGGCCAGCCCCACAGCTCTGGACGGTGCCCCTTGTTGCTGGAGCGAATCCTCCCATCTGTCAGACCTGCTTTCCAGGTCTCAGCGTCCCCTCCTTCTGGAAGCTTCCCCGGTCAGCAGGTCTGCCCCGAGTGCCCTGCAACTTGTGCAGTGGACAGACTCCAGCCGTGACCGTTCTTGCCAGCTTGGCCAGTGGCCGGGAACCCAGGCTGGGCCGCCCACCGTCATCACCTGGCCCATGTTCTGGAGCCTCCCTGGCCTGTTTCTCCGTCTTGTCTCGAAGGGCCTCTGAGGCAGTTCAGTGAGGGACAGGAGTGGTGATTAATGAGAATGGCGTCCACCGTTGCCCTCACTGTGTGTCTCCTGCTGGCAGCTCCCTTGGGGATGCCCAGCACGGCCTTCTCCCGGCGGGGGCGTGGGGGGCTTCCGGCAGGCAGCCAGCACCCGGCCCGGGGACGTCTAGCGGGTGAACGGGTGTCGACCGTGAGCCGGGTACTGGGTAGCCTTGGCGATCTAGAGATGGAGCGCGTCTGAATCTTGGGTTGGCTGTGTGACCTCGGGCAAGTGCGTACCTCCTCTGCGCTCCAGTCTCGTCCCTGCCACGGGGTGATAATATTTGCCTCTGCGCTGGGAGAGCGAGGACCCTGGAACCTGAGGGGCCGTCCAAGGGCTGGAAGCACGGCTGTGGACG